>NW_007246174.1:140500-151267 GCF_000164805.1 Carlito syrichta
GCGGCCGCGCTGCGGGAGTGTCTCCGGTGCCGGCGTGAGCGGACCGTGCCGCCTTCGGCAGCCGGTGCTCGCCGTCGCTTTCGAGGACCCGCCGGGTGGCGTTCCCGGTCCCTCGGAGCACGCCTGCTCTCCGGTCTGGTTTCGAGGAGTGATGTGGGATGACGCGTCCCCGAGGATCCCAAAGCGTGGAGCGAACGGCTGTACAAAGAGGTTACCGAGGCCCAGCTGACAGCTGTTTTAACCATAACAGCGGGAAGCGGCTTCGGATGGGAAGTAAACAGTATTGCGCCAGTTGAAACTTAGGAAACACTGAAAGCAGCGGAGTCACCGGGATTGTCATTTCCGCCGGCCGCCCGTGGCTGCGCTGCGAACGCGCGTGTTGCAGATCCAGGGGTCCGACTCGCTTTGGAATCCGAAGTTGAAGTGGACCTGTGTTCTCAGTCTTGTATTCCTTTATTTTAGGATAGCCTGTGCCAATGATAAAGGAAGTCTTAAGTATGGAATAGCCGTTTTAAAGTAAATTAACTGTTAAAAACGTACGCTCAAGTAGGCTGTTAACAAATCTTGGGCACTGGTTTGTTTCGGTTTCTTCAATCCTTATACAAAGGCCTTCCTGGAGATTAGCTCAGAACTGGCAGCACATATGTTCTGTTGGCGCCAAGTGACTTAAAAGCAAAATTAGATAGTGTCGGCTGTATAAGATGTCGTTATTTTAACTAATCTTGTTGAGAAAAATCTTAATTTTAGTTAAAAGCAGAAACACTTAAAGGTTGGAAACGTTTCCCCCAGGAGGTTATAGACAAGGGAAGAGATGTTTTACTACTTCAGGATCTTCTATAGTTGACACAAGCACTGAATAAATTTCCAGAACTCTACAGGACAGCTTGGCTAAGGTCAAGCTTAACTATTCGAGTTATGTGTTCTATTTTAAAGATAGGCAAGGTGTTAAAATTAAGGAAAACCAGGGTGTTGTGTAATCATGTAGGACATACCTTTAACGTTTTATAGTTTCTTTACAGTTTTCATAGTAGTTGTTAAGAATTAGTAGTTATTGGAGTAATTTTATAAACTACGCAGAACTGAGAAAGTGAAAAATCACTGGGTGAATAATGTTTGGTATAAATGAGGAATAAAGTGAAGAATGTTTGAGGAAGAATAAAGAGCAAAAATATTCAGACCAGGAAAGAACTTACTAGCTGAAAATACATTGTGCAGTGTCTGATATTGGTTCTTTAATATCTAAGAAAAACGTGAATTTAATTTGGAGACGAGTATCCAACTAGTGGAATGAAGTAAGTTAACGAAAGATGTTTTTATCAAGATGTCGATGTTACTTTTTTCCCTATAGAAGTTGAAAAATATGACTGATTCTTTTGAAGTAGATCGGAAAAATGGTAGTTATTTGGGATAT
The DNA here is from genome assembly GCF_000164805.1 of Carlito syrichta. Taxonomy (NCBI): domain Eukaryota; kingdom Metazoa; phylum Chordata; class Mammalia; order Primates; family Tarsiidae; genus Carlito; species Carlito syrichta. The sequence goes on from NW_007246174.1 coordinate 141,912, forward strand.
TTGGAAACGAGATTTTTATTTTTAAAAATATGAAAAATAGTTGTGAAAATATTATTTCAATTTCTTGGTATTAGCTGACCTGTAGTTAAATTTTTCTTAAACTGTTTGTTTTAAGAGCTTTATTGCAGTCTGAAAGAGAATGGTTAGTGAAATTAGTCATTTCCATCATAGTTCACAAGAGGTTGCGATTGCTTTCTGTATATAAATGTAATAATTTTGAAGTAACATATCAGATAGATGTGAATAATTTGTTTAAAAATTGCAGTAAATTTATTAAGAGCTATTGCCACTGCTTTCTGACTTGGAATTTGTTGCTAACAGTATCGTGTATTTGTAAAAAATCCTGTACTCTGTGCAGGTTACAGCATTGGAGATTTATCCTTAGAATTGGAAGGGACTTCTAATTTTCTAATCTGTTTACCTCATTTGACAGATGAGACAATAAAGGCCTGGTATGGCGAAATGACTTACAGTTAGTCTGCAGCTGGTTTAAAGCAGTCTGTGGTTTAGCCTAGAGGTTTTTTCTTGTGGAGATGCTAGTTTGCCTCTTTAGAAGTGGCTTTATGGAGTTGTGGAAAGAACATTGAAATATAAGTAAGAAGGCCCAGGTTTAAATTCATTGTTTTTCACATTCTAGCAGTAGTTTTTGACATGTCACATTAACTTTTAGAACCTTGCTGCCTTAATATACAAAAGTGTTTTTCCCACATAATAATTCACAGTTGTTGGGTGGAACATATGAGAATACTTTATTGAAAACACATTGTATACTGTAAGCTTTTACACAGATACAAATGGCGATATCATTTTTAAGGAAAATATAATTCTTAAAGTGTAACAAGGTGTTTAGATTCATAGGTTTTTTTGCTTAACCCTAGCTTTATTGTTTCATCACCTTATTTAAAGATTATAATTCCCTGTGCATACATTTTCTAATCCCCACTTAGTTCTAATCTTAGTAAAGCCGCTTATGAACATTTTAAATATTGCAGTTGTTAGAGCCTGACTTCCCCTGAAGAATATGAAATTTTTTCACCTAGCATTTGAAAACATACTTGTATATACTCATGCATGCATAATCTGTTTCTTTGACAGCTTTTTAGAAGTCATAGTGAAAGTATCTTAGTAGCAATGTAAATTTGTCTCTTGCTGGTTTGCAGATATGGCAATTACAGTAGATAATTTCTTTTGTGAACTCAGCTTTAAGTAAATCTTGTTAAGGTCATCTAGTAAATTTAAAAATTTAGAGTAATTTAAAACAGGTTTTTTTTTTTTTGCTTTTGCTGATAAGTTTAAAACCTTTTTCTTTTTAAGTTGATAGTACTAGAAACCAACATGTCAATATTGCAGGACTTCCTGATGCAGTGGCTCGGTACGAGCACTTTGGGAGGCCGAGGCAGGAGGATGATTTGAGCCCAGGCGTTTGAGACCAGCCTGAGCAACATAGCAAGACCTTGTCTCTACAAAAAAAAAAAAATTAGCCAGGTATAGTGGCACATGTCTGTAGTCTCAGCTACTTGAGAGACTGAGGTGGAAGAATTGCTTGAGCCCAAGAATTTGAGGCTGCAGTGAGCTGTGATTGTGCCATTGCACTCCAGCCTGGGCAACAGAGTGAAACCCTGACTCAAAAAGAAAAAAAAAAATTTCAGAACTACATAGGTTTTCAGAGCATTTATAGTCTTGAAAACAAAGGTAATGATGATAATAATAGATAATATTTGTTAAGCATGTAAAATATGCAAGTCGCTCTTTTTTGTTTTTTAAGAAAGCAAGGTTTATTGAGAGGACAGAGAAGCTTCCACAGTGGGAGGGGACCTAGGGAGTTATCCAAGTCTCTGTTTTAAGAGAAATATTTCCGATAATTTTCATAACAACCTTGTAAAACAGGTACTATTATTCTAACATGGCGGAGGTAACTGAGGCTGTGCACAGTTATGTGATGTGTTGATACTTAAATAACTAAATAAGTAACGTTTCATTGTCTCCTTTCTTAACCATTTCTCTGCTCTGTCTCTAAGAGTGTCTTGCTGGTTTTAAAAAGTTTTAAGGTAGTTTTTTAAAAATTTCATACTTCATGAAAAATGTTTGGGAGTCAGCTAGCTATTTTACCTTCCACTGGTTGGTCAAAAAAGAAAAAAATATATATACCTTATGGGAATTATAGCAGATAGGCCAGCAAACTTTTAAAATGAGATGCTGCTTTTTAAATGAGATACTGCTTTTAATTATTTTATTGCTGTGATGTTGTTGTTTTTATATTAGTCGTCAGAAGCAAATTATTCTCACTAGCTACAGGACTATGGTTGTTATACGAGGTTATTCTAACAAATTCCATGTTGATACTGATGTCATTATTTTAAAGAAGACATACTTTAATCATACCGACTAAAGAAAAAAATAACTAAACATAAACTCATTTAGGAGTATAGTAGAGGAATAGATCGGGCAATAGGAAATTTGAGTTTGACCACATTAGAAAATAGCATACAAGATTAGGTTTTCTGATTAGTGAGATCCCAAAATTCTAAGAAACTTAAACTTAAACATAAATCTTTAGAAAATTAAGTTTAAACATGAAAATGCTTCCAAATTGAGATAAATAAAGGAGGTACATTATGAAGCTGAAAGTCATAGGGTGGAAGTTTTTTTTTTTTTTTTGCTTTACAAATTCTAAAAATTTAAAATGTGACTTCTTTGGCCAATTTCTTAGCACTGTTTATTGCACTAAAATTGTTTCAAAATATGTAGTAGTTTATCTTTCTGGTTATCAGTGCGCCACAATTTGAGAAAATAACAATTAGCATTAAATACATTTTTAGCTACTGCTTTTAATTATCTTATTGTAACATGTAATACATAGAAGATTAATAATGTGTAAAATTATGCATAGGGAGGTTGGAGAATGTTAGCCTTTTTATTATATAGTTTTTTATTTGGTTTTGTTTTTAGCAATGAGATCTTGCTATGTTGCCCAGGCTGGTCTTGAACTCCTGACCTTAAGGAGTTCTCCCACTGCATCCTCCTGAGTAGCTGGGATTACAGCTGGGATTCTTAAAATTTTGTAGAGTCTTCCTAATCTTAGAAAACCTAGTCTTAGATGCTATTTTCTTACCTGCTCAAACTCAAATTTCCTATTGCTGGATCTGTTTCTTTGTTACAGGCAGGAGCCACCATGCCTGCTGTAGGTTTTTTATTGTAACAATAGGAAAGAGTTTTGTAAGAGGTCTCTAATTTATGAGGTTTCAGATTGTTCCTCCTACATAGGAGTTTTGTGTGTTCTGACTTTAACAGAGAACAAAAAACACGTGTGGATTTCTTTTCTGCCAAGAAATACCTATATTGATTCAAGTTAAAAGAAAGGTAGTACCTTCAAAATCATACTGCTTTGTAGTTCACAATGTACATTTTACATCCCATTCTCTTGATTTTGTCAGCTCTGTGAGGCATAGCAAGGATTGTCAACTAATCTGATGCTTTTGAGTCATGTCTTGGATCCAGTTTAAAATTATCTGAAATAATGCTAGACTCCTTTGAAATTCACTTATGAAAGAGAAGCATTAGCAAACCTAAAGGAAAAAGAAGGACTTTTACTTTCTCTCACCAAGTTCATGTTGTACACATTTGCCTTTCTATTCTGTTTAACTTTTCGGAAACAAAGTAGGGTAGAAGTAAACATTTAAAATATTCTTTATACAACGTTTCTAATTAGTAGTAATGGTTAATGATATTAAAGACAATTTGATAAAAAAAATTTTTTTACAGAATGTTTCCTACCATAATTTGCACAAGAATATGGTAACTAGGAACAAAACTTGGCTTGTATTCCAGTGTTCTGTACTAAAGTCTAGCAACCTATGAGTTAAAATAAATCTTTACTGCCAGAGTTTAATTCTTGCTATTTGGAAATTACTTGGCAATTAAGGAAAAAACTTATATTGAGTTTCGGTGTGCTAGGTACTATTAGATACTTTAATATATGTTACTTTAATATATGAAGTAGATATCTTACATATTTAATTAAGGAAACACTTGAAAAGTTCCCACCAGAATATGTCCAACCGTAGATCTTACTACTCAAAAACTAACTTGAAATTTGTGTTATATGATTGTAAGTCTATTACTTTGAGGAATTTTTTTCTCTGAGATCAACCCAATTCATTCATTTATTTATAGTTGAGGTGATCACCCAGCAGTGATTATTCACCCTTCAGAAATTATCCTTGTCTTCCAGGATTTGTAAAAATATCTTAGGAATGAAGAAGAGTATTCTCTTTAAGCTGCATTTGAACAGGATTAAAAAAACAAAACAAAACACCTCTTTATCATGTTTCCATTTGTCGTCATGTTGTTGAAAGTAAACAGGAATGGTTGACAGCAAATTGGCTCACTCCTTCTTCCTTTCTTTTGTCCTTTTTCCCCTTCAAGGCTCCTCCTCTTCCTTCAGGAGTTAGTGCTCTCTTGCTTTGCAAATCATAGTCAAGATAAATTGATACTTACATAATCACTGCTATATACTTATATTTGTTTTATTAAATTTAAATTATGCTAGGCATGGTCGCTCACACCTGTAATCCCAGCACTTTGGGAGGCTGAAGTGTCAGGATTCCTTGAACACAGGAGTTCCAGACCAGCCTGAACAATATTTTGTATCTGCAAAATAGAAAAACAACGACAACAAATCAAAAAATTAGCTGGGTGTGGTGACACACACCTGTAGTTCAAATTACTTGGGAGGCTGAAGCAGGAGGATTGCCTGAGTCCAGGAGATCGAGACTGCAGTGAGCTGTGATTATGCCACTGCTCTCCATCCTGGGCAACAGAGTGAGATGTCCCCCAAAAAATCAAATTATATTATCACTTTCATCTTACACTTTAAGGGTTTTCTCTTTCATTGTTGTATGAAAGTATTTGATTCTAGCTATAGGAATTAGGATCATTAACTAATACATGAGAAAATAATCATTTGCGTTTTTCTGTTTCTTAAAACTTCTAGAAGGAGCAATTAGGAATTTAAACAAATAATATTTGAACATTTTTATTTGGGTTTTTACATTACAAAATTAATATATGCTGTTGTTACATTAAAACTATGTAATAAAAAGGTTAGTAATGCTCCAGCCTCTTTATGCATAATCTTTATATATTAATCGTTTGTTATATGTTGCAAACATTTTTTTCTGAGCTATCATTTATCTTTTGAATCTGAACTTGTATAGCACCAAAGAAACGGTTCCTCTCCAAAGTACTAATACCTTATTGGGTTGATAACTCTTTAAGCTGTTTTATTCTGTTCACGTCCCTAGTCTAAGAATTTCCCCTACTTAGTTTTTGTATGTTAGAGTGAGAGTAGCAAAAATAGTGAGACTCCTTTGAGCATGGAGGGGGGGAGGCATGTAATCTCACACTTGAGTCATTCATTATGAAGGGCTGATAAACTGGTAGAGGCAAAATTACAAGTATTCTATAGTTGGTAATAGAATCTTCACATAACTTTTCGTTGACTACTTGCAATGACCTTGTGAAGTTTATTTTATTTATTTTATTTTAATTTTTTTTAGTTGGAGTCTCACTCTGTCACCCAGACTGGAGTGCAGTGGCCGCTTCTGGCCACCGCAGCCTCGACCTGCTGGGCTCCGGCGATCCTTCCGCCTCAGCCTTCTGAGTAGCCAGAATTAGAGGCATGTGCTACCACGCCCGGCTGATTTTTTGATTTATTGTGGAGATGAGGTCTCGCTTCCCAGGCAGGTCTCGAACCCGCGGGCTCAGGCAATCCACTCACCTCAGCTTCCCAAAGGCGCGGGATTACAGGCTGAGCCACCGAGCCCGGTGTGAAGTTTATTTTATTTCCCTCTTGCAGATGAGCTGAACGTTAAATAATTTAAAGTTACATATATCTAGTAAGTGATAGTGACTGTATTGCTTTCTTTCAAAACTGTACCATCAAAAATGATGATATTGGCTGGACTTGGTGGCCCAGCTTGTAATCCCAGCACTTTGGGAGGCCAAGGCGAGTGAGCTTGTGGGTTCTAGACCAGCCTGGGCAAATTGGCGAGACCTCGTCTTTAGAATAAATTAAAAAAATAAAAAAAATTGGCCAGCGTGGTAGTGCACACCTGTAGTTTTGGCTACTTGGAAGCCTGAGGCAGAAGGATCACCTGATCCCAGCAGGTCGATCAGTGTGCTACCGCACTCCAGCCTGAGCAATAGAGTGAGACTCCAACTCAAAAAAAAAAAAAAAAAAATGATATTAAGAGAAAAAAAGGATAAAATAAGTCAACTTAGATCCTTTAGGGAGAAAATATGTAATTTGTACTATGAATTTTTTACAAGAAGTGAAAGGTTGTCTTGAAGTTTTCAGCCTCAAAATGTGATGTTATTGAATTTGAAAGTAATTGGAATTTATCTCCTTATTTCTGAATTTTCCAGTTTTGCTACAGTGAACATGTATTAGGAATATAATGAAGTTTTTTGTTGGTGTGTTTTTTTGTTGTTTGTTTTTAAAGAGGCAGGGTTTTACCCTGTTGCTTAGGCTTGAACAGTGTTGTGATTATAGCTCACTGCAGCCTCAAATTCCTGGGCTCAGGGAATCCTTACATCTCAACCTCCCCATGTAGCTGGGATTACAAGCACGAGCCACCATACCCAGCTCCATATATAGTAAAGTTTTAAACACTTACATAGTTAACAATTTTTAAAGGAGTGTCATTATGCACAGCACTGCATTTAGCATTGGTGAGGCAAGCGTTTGGGAAATATAAGCAAAGACAGTATTATAGTCTATCTTCTTAAGAGTTCACACTCGGAACAAAATATAGACATAAAATAAGAGGATAATAATATTCTTTAATTTTTCATAGGAAATAATTCTAGAAGCTGTATGGAATTTAAATAGGAGACAAGGTGATCATTGGAAAGGCTCCTAGGTTTTGAGGTTTTAGGTCCCAGTGCTAAGCACATATCTGAACACTATTCTCTGCTTGTGTGCAGCCTGAAATCTAGCAGGAGGAAATAATTACGTAAAACAAGGATCCATAATTAGGAAGCGGTTCTGTGAATATTTTGAAGTTGTAGTGTAGGTTTTTTGGTGAATATGTGTTTAGAGTAAGGCATCTGTGAGTTTTAGGTGTTGAAATAGGTCTGACAAAAAGACTACTCACTCCACTCACTAACTTGGACATTTAGGTTTAGTTTTTTTCTTCCTTTCTTAAATAGCCCTAAATTTCTTTTTTAGGCATCTTTGTAGTATATTTTCTTTAGTAGGTAAAGCTGTTTAATATTTGTATTAAACAAATACAAATCAATGAGATTTGCCTTTCCCCCCCAATTCAAAAATATTTCTGTGGTTGTAAGTCAGGAAATAGTTTTATTTAAAAAATAAACCAAATATGCACTTATTCTTTTCCACTGGCGTTGGAGTTTTCAGAGTGCCAGCCTTTTCATATCACTTTCTTACAGCTGTTAGAATACAGTGAATTTACTCTGGTTCCTCATTGCCATATTTCTTCTTATGCTCATCAACATACTTTGACAGAGAAACAGTTTATGATGCTAAATTGTGCTGGTCAGGAGAGCTATCAATGACATACACTACTACATTAAACTAGTTTAGCATGTATTTTTCTTTGAATGCCCTACACTTCGGTCCTGCTATGAAGTCATAGAAGTGGGAGTTTTAGGCTATAATTGAAGCAGTGTTTGATTACCTACCATATTGTTGGGTCAGGATGAGAATGGGTTGCTTTGTGAGTTAGAGATACCTTATTACTTCCTTTAGCATTGCTCTCTTGTAGGGTACTGCTTTCACTTCACTGTGACTGCATAAAGAGTTTTGGCAGAGTTTTAAGGTCACAGGCTTATATTGCAGAAGCAGTGATTATCGTAATCTGCTGGGTTTTTTTCTTTTTGATGACTTATCACAGTCATTTTATCTACCTCTGTTAAAACTACATCCGTTATCTAAGCAATTAAAGGCCCTTTTCTTTCATTTAAAGCTAAAGTATGAGCCTATCTTTTTTTTTTTTTCCTTGAGTTGAGGTCTCACTGTTGCCCAGACTGTAGTGCAGTGGCTCAGTCATGGCTTGACACAACCTTGAACTCCTGGGCTCAGGCAGTCCTCCTTCCCCTTCTCAGTAGGTGGGACTATTGGCGCATGCCACCATGCTTGACTAATTTCTTTATTTGTAGAGATGAGACCTCACTGTGTTGACTAGGGTGGTCTTGAACTCCTGGGCTCAAGCAAGCCTCTCACCTCAGCCTTCTAAAGTGTTGACCTGCACCACTGTGCCTCGCCAACTGTCTTTTTTTTTTTTTTGAGTTGGAGTCTCACTTCGTCACCCAGGCTGGAGTGTGCAGTGGCACACTCATAGCCACCACAGTGTCGACCTGCTGGGCTCAGGCGATCCTTCTGCGTCAGCCTTTCAAGTAGCCAGAACTACAGATGCTTACTACCATGCCCGGCTAATTTTTTTGATTTATTGTAGAGATGAGATCTCACCCAGTTGTCTAGGCTGTTCTCGAACCCGTGGTCTCAGGCAGTCCTCTCACCTTGGCCTCCTAAAATGCTGAGATTATAGGCTTGAGTCACCTCTTCCTGCCCCAACTGTGTCATGTTTATTTTATTTATTTATTTATTTTGGGGCCACTTATTCAGTGAATGGGTTAAAAGCTTTATGAGATATTAATACCACAGTCAAAAGATGGCCAGTCTGGGCCTGGAGTAGTCAGAGCCCCTAGATTGGTCAACTCCACCCAACTGTAATTTTTTTTTTTTTTTGAGTTGGAGTCTCAATCTATCGCCCAGACTGGAGGTGCAGTGGCATGCTCCCGGCCACCGCAGCCTCAACCTGTTGGGCTCCAGCGATCCTTCTGCCTCAGCCTTCCAAGTAGCTGGAAGGCACACGCTACCACGCCCGGCTAGTTTTTGATTTATTGTAGAGACAAGGTCTCGCCAAGTTGCCCGGGCAGGTCTCGAACCTCCAGGCTTAGGCAATCCACTCGCCTTGGCCTCCCAAAGTGCTGGGATTACAGGCTGAGCCACCGAGCCCAGCCAACTGTCATTTTTAACAGAAGCAGTAAATTTAGTGAGATAGGGCATTTTGAAAGATTATACTGTGAGTGGTATTTTGAATGACACTAGGCTTATTTGCAGTTGTTAGGGTTTGGTGCAAATCGGGTTGACTACAATTGCTTGTCTTCTGGAGGGGCTGCTGGGGTGGCAAAAATTAAAATACGAAGAAGTTTTTTTTAATCTTGAAACATTTCAGATAATTTAACAGGTTCAGAAAAGACCATAATGAGCTATGAGCTTTCACCCTTCTCTAGTGCTATTAAATCTTTTTCCTTTTTTTTTTTTTTTT
>NW_007246174.1:151287-162197 GCF_000164805.1 Carlito syrichta
GAGTCTCACTCGGTCGCCCAGACTGGAGTGCAGTGGCTGCTCCTGGCCACCGCAGCCTCGACCTGCTGGGCTCCGGCAATCCCTCTGCCTCAGCTTTCCGAGTAGCTGGAACTACAGGCTGCGCTACCCCACCTGGCTGATTTTTTGATTTTTATTGTAGAGATGAGGTCTCGCTGCCCAGGCGGGTCTTGAACCCGCGGGCTCAGGCAATCCACTCACCTCAGCCTCCCAAAGGCGCGGGATTACAGGCTGAGCCACCGAGCCCGGCCTAAAGCTTTTTCTTAAAGTTCTTCTCAAGTGTGACCTATTCAGTGAAGTTTGACCTTTTCCATCTTAACTCTGTTGTACATTGTGTATAGTAGTTAAGAGCAGTCTGACTTAAGGCAGTTGAAAATAAGACTGAATATGTGAGGTAGCAATCTACCTTGATGAAAGTTAGAGTTCAACACTGCACTATATTCAGAACAAAATTGATAAAGTATATTTGAGAATAACCAAACAAAAATTATTATTTTAGGAAGATTAGTAGCAGCTGGGTGAAGCAATGGGTCTGAAAGGAAGTTTATGAATTGCTAGCTCATTTTGATTGCCCCCCCCCACTAGTTACTCTATGTTAGTAAGATGTTACTCTACCTATAAACAGTTTATCGATTTGCTGGAAGAAAAAGGAGATGATGGCAGAATTCTTAATTACGGATATTTGTATTTTTAAGGATCTAAGGGATTGCTCCTGACCTGAGAATCTGTAAGCTTTTTTCACTGTTGACGGCGAAGTGAATATTAGGTTTCTACTTTCAACACTGGTAATATTTTCAGTTCCCAGTGCCAGAAATGCAAGCAAAGCTGCCTAATCATTTTCTCTGTGCTTTTGCAGCCCTCTACTGGTTTATGCAAGTTGCAACAATTTAGAACCTTTTAAGACCAGAAGGAGGTCAAAAAACTCAGCAACTCATTTTTAGAATCTTAGACCCTTAGAAGTCGTCTATGTCAGTCCTCTCAATTGCAAGTGAATAATTTTTATGCCCTCCTTAACAATTCTGAAGGAAAAAAAATACACACACACAAGCTTAAGATACCTGGGCAAACAGATCTTTGTAAACATGACTACCTATGTAACTGTCAAAAAAAAAAAACAAAAACAAGAAACACTTTCAAACTAATCTCATTCGTAAATAGTATCTTACAAAGTAATGAGAATTTTATTTTTAAAAAATTTGAGGTCTTGTTCAGCTATTACTATTAGAAGATAAGTACAACAGATAAATGCTAATTGCTTCTTTAAGTTGCTTCTAAAGCAATTTTACTTCTTACTCATTTCTGCCACCAGAAGCTTAGGTTTCATTCTAGCCTCCTTGTGCTTGTTTGCTCTTCCACCCACCTCACAATCTCCTCAGTGGTCTCCATGTCTCTCAGTTAATTCTTAAGTTTGCCTTCCAGAGTTTCACCAAGGGCACCTTTCTAAAGCACTACTCAGGTTACGTCACTGCCTTTTTAAAAGCCTTGGAATTTTGTTACCATAAAGATCAGACTACACAGTGACAAGATTCTTTATGAAGTGATCCCTTTCTACTTTCTGTAGCCTCATTTTTTACCCTACTGTGCTTCAGTGTTTTGCTATTCTTTCAGTGTAACCTGCTTTCTTGTGTGGGCTTGTGTGCACATCTCTGTATATGCTTATCCTCTTTCCTCCCTCCCCCACACCATCCTCATCCATATCTACCTACCTTATCCTCAAGAGTCTATTTTATTTTAGTGTTACCACTTGACATTCCCTACTCCTACCTCTGTGCACACGCACCTGAGTTGCGTGATTCCTTTGTGTTACTATTACCATAGTTCTGAAACATTTATTATTCCTTAAAAAACTGTAAATTCCCCTTGTTCATGTTAGTTCCGTTATGTGATATATAGGTGCTTAGTACATGTTATGTGATAGAATGATTGCATGAACAAACTGCAGTATGATAGCTAAAGGAAGTACCCATAGTTAAATAATTTAACATCACAGATTTAATTCGTTTTTGTTGAAGCTTTGTGGAGAATTAGTTCTATTAGACCAGTGCTTATTGGACATACTTTTCGTGATGTGTCTCTAGTGAGGAACAGTAGAGGGAGAAATAAAGAATGGCAGAAATTTAGAACTTTTTTTTTTTAAGTCAGAGTTTCACTCTGTCACCCAGGCTGGAGAGCAGTGGCACACTGCTCATAGCCACTGCAGCCTCGACCTGCTGGGCTCAGGAAATTCTTCCACCTCAGTCTTCCAAGTAGCTGAAACTATGAGAGTGCGCCACCACACCCAGCTAATTTTTTTTTTATTATTTATCGTAGAGATGAGGTCTCATCAAGTTGCCTAGGCTGGTCTCGAACCCGTGGGTTTAGGCAATCCTCTCGCCTTTGCCTCCCGTGGTGCTTGGATTACAGGCATGAGCCACTGTGCCCGGCTGGACTGAATTTTAAAATGAGGAAATTGAAACCCAAGGAATTTACTAGAAATTTCACGTTAAAACTAGAACCCAAGTTTTCTGCTTTTTTCTACTTTGTTCACTTTCTCCTAATATAATTTGCATTATGCTTGGCCTTTATTCTCAGCTACTCTGGAGGCTGAGGTGAAAGGATTGCCTGAGCCCAGAAGGTTGAGACTGCCATGATTATGCAACTGCACTTCCTGTGGGTGACAGAGTAATACCCCAACTCAAAAGCAACAACAACAGATAATTTGGAGTGAAATTGTTGTAAACGTCTAGTCTAGAATCATAATTTTTGGAGGAGAACCGATCTTGAAATCATCTAATTTTACTTTCAAGAAGAAGAAACAAATATTGAGAACTGATAAGGTCAACAAAAAAGTCAGTGGTAGGTCTCAGAATAGAATCTTGGACTTCGCTCCCAGATCAAATCACAGGGAAGGTAATGTTCACTTGCCTGATTGAATGACACTTACGGACCATTGAAATTTGTTACTATGATTTGGTCCTTTACTAGTTGCCATTTTTCTCAAATAAGTTTTGGAGGGAGCATTTTTGTCTTCAAAGCAGCTGCAGCTCTGTGGAAGTGGGAATGGAAATAAAGTTGGGAACTGCCATTGCATGCTCACAGTTGCCTCTTTTCTTTCTCTAGATAGATTATGTAAAATTGATGATAAATTAGAGGGCAGCATTTATAGATGACAAAATTAAGTAACTTGAACTATGCTCTTGATTGTATTTTAAAGTACATGTTCTAGGGATTTCTGGACAAGATGGCAGACTGAGAAGCTCCTTTCTTTTTCAAATATATGAAAATGATAGACAGAAATACAGCATTTAAAGAAATGAGAATCTGTAGGTACCTGAAATGGAAAGAACTCAGTCATAACAGAAAACTGAAATTGAAGCCATGTCCTGTAGGAAAAATAAAAAAATAGCCTTTAGTGTGTGAGCTTTAATGTAGTGGTGGAATTCACAGGCCTGGGAATGGCAAGTAGCTGAGACTGGACTCTTTCAGTAAAAACCCAGAACAGGAAGACTGAATTATTCATAAATGGGGCCTTAAAAAGGGGAGGCACCATCTAGCAGCCTGGGTTATATTTCCTGGTGTATCTTCTTCCTATCTTTATACTGTTAATCTTTTTTGGTGGTCTTTTGTGGTCTCTTTTTTAAAAAGTATATTGCTGAATTCTGCTTATCTACCTGAGAGCTTCCTATCTTTTGATTAGTAAGTTTTATTTACTGTAATAATACATATATTGGAAATTATTTGCATTTTATTAGCTATACTTTAAAAAAAATTTTTCTGTCTTCTTTCACATGAAGTGAACATTTTGTTTGATTTATTGAGACTTTTTTTTTTATTTTTCAAAGTTTCTTAACTCTTTTCTTTTTCTTTTTTTGTTGAGTTGGAGTCTCACTTGGTCACCCAGACTGGAGTGCCAGTGGCCGCTCCCGGCCACTGCAGCCTCGCCTGCTGGGGTTTTGCGATCCTTCCGCCTCAGCCTTCCAAGTAGCTAGAATTACAGGCATGCGCTACCACGCCTGGCTGATTTTTTGATTTATTGTAGAAATGAGATTTCGCTGCCCAGGCGAGTCTCAAACCCGCGGGCTCAGGCAATCCACTCACCTCAGCCTCCCAAAGGCGCGGGAGTACAGACTGAGCCACCGAGCCCAGCTTGAGGAGCTTTTTTATGTTCAAAAAAATCAAAATCTTATATCTTATATTTTTCTAATGTAATTTTCTAATTTCTTTCTTTTTTTTTTTTTTTTTTTTTTTGAGTTGAAGTCTCACTCTGTCACCCAGACTGGAGTGCAGTGGCTGCTCCCGGCCACCGCAGCCTTGACCTGCTGGGCTCCAGGATCCTTCCGCCTCAGCCTTCTGAGTAGCTGGAACAACTACAGGCATGCGCCACCACGCCCACCTAATTTTTGATTTATTGTAGAGATGAGGTCTTGCCTGCCCAGGCGGGTCTCGAACCCGCGGGCTCAGGCAATCCACTCACCTCAGCCTCCCAAAGGCGCGGGATTATAGGCTGAGCCACCGAGCCCGGCTTAATTTTCTAATTTCTAATGTAAATTTTCTAATGTGATGGAACAGTAACGAACATGCATTGTAGGTTCATTGATACATGTTGTGCAATAGTAATTTGTTTGACTTCTTTCACCTCGTGTTTTTCTATTTGAGCAGACAGTGCACTCTTGTTTTTCTTCCTCTCACGTTAATATAATATGTAATTTATCGTCCAGTCTGTTGTTTGAAGAAGATGTGGAAGGATACACTCATGATTCCTAAAAGCCACTTCTCAACTAATCAATCATATCTCAGTATATGTTCTATCTCTTTATTTGCTTTCTCGTGTAATTTGAATGGAAAACTTAAAGGAAATATACACTTTTGAAAAATTTGCACTGGCACAAGTTTGTTCTGTATAATCACTAGCATTCTCTTTATGTCCTTTGAGAGGGGATATCAGAGTGGTTTGCTAGATTTGCGATGTCCCCTCAGAAGGGACATCTGAGTGCAATGGGTTAATATATAAGTTCTTTTTTAAAGGTTTTCTCACTTTCATTTGGTTTCCTTCCCCCTCCCTCCCAATAGCCATGTTGATGTTTTGTAGAATTTTAGTTCTGGGTTGGTAGGGATATTCTTATATTCATTTATTATTTTTCTTTTTGTATGAAGCATACTTTATTATTTATTCACTCCCATATATCATAGTGTCCTCATAGATTTGTTTCTATTTTTACTACTCAAGTAAAAAGTAAATAGTTTCAAACAGGGTATTTTTTAAGTAAACCTTATAAAGCCTTTTTATACCTGAAAATATCTTTAGTTAACCCTCACTTTTAAATGGTCACTTGATTTGATTAATGATTTTGGTTTGAAACACTGTCTCTTTAACATTTTGAAAATATTACTACATTTTGAAAATATTTCTTGTCTCTGGTATTGCTTTAGGGAAGTTCGGAGGTTGATTTGATTTCTTTTACTATGTGTGTGACCTGTAGTTCCTCTCTAGAAGATTTTGAAATTTTGTCTTTTTTAGTTTCACTATAATGTGTCTGGGTGTAGTTCATTTTCCATCTTGTTGGCCCCCAGATTTATATTTATTTATTCAATAAATACTTAATTTCTTGGGAGCCTATGTGTGCCAGGATTTATTCCAGACACTTTCCGTCTTCCTCATTTCTGGGAAATTATTGGTCATTTTTTCAAATATTTTGTTTTCTTCATTTTTTTCCTCTTTCTGGGAATTCTGTTATTTGGATTCGGTCATTTCTAACTTTTCTATGTCTCTTAATTTCAATATTTTTCTTTAAAAAATACAATTTTTGATACCTTCTGGTACTGTCTTCTACTTCTAGCTTACTAAATTCATTCTTTGGTTTAGCTATTCTATTATTTACCTAACCTGAAGAGTTTTGTTTTTCTTCTATCCATGTGTGTTCATACATTGTGTTTGTTCTTCTTGGTTATTTATAGCTGCTTAGTCTTGCTGTATGTTGTCAGTCTTCTGTTTCTTTGAGGATTTTAAATGTTTCAAAAAAATTCTTCATATGTCTGTTTCATTATTTTCTCTTTGTATAGTTTGAGTTTAAATTTTATTCTAAATTCAATGAGAAATTAGTAAAAAAAAATTAAGCAAGGCAATAATATTTGATTTTTAGTATAAAATACCACTGAGGCAGGCACAGAGACACAAACTTGTAGTCCTAGTTTCTTGGAAAACTGAGGCCTGTGGATGACTTGAGCCCAAGAGTTTAGGGCTAGCCTAGGCAACATAGTATAACCCTGTCTCTTAAAAAGAAATCACTCTGACTGCTGCCTATGGAAGATGGCTAAGGGTGGGGACAAGACTGTAAACAGGGAGATCATTTGGGAATTGTATGCAGTAAGTCTATTCAAGAGATCATGGTGGCTTGAGATGGGAAGATAGGAATTTAATTTGTGAGTTGAGAGATGGAATCAGCATTTCAGAATTTTTGGCATAGGTGTTGGATAGATGGTCCTGCCACTTATTGAAATGGAGATGTATAGATGGGTGTGGAGGAGAGAGTTGACAAGGAAAATTAAGAATTATCTGTAGTCTTTTTTAGACATCCATGTGACGATGTCAGGTAGACAATTGTATATTCAAATCTGGAATTTTAGATAAGGTGGTGGGACTAGAGACACAAATTTGGAAGTCAGTGGTATATTAATGATATTTAAAGCTGTGAGCCTGGATTAGGTTTTCTAACTCATGCATTTAGTGTGAATTGGCGAATAGAAAGGGGCCTCAAATGCTGAGGCACTCCTGACATTTACAAGTTTTTCAGAAAAGGAGAGGTACAAAAATAAATAAGCTTGTTTTATATTTCTTGTTCTTTCTGTCGTTTACGTAATTTTCAGCATGAAAATGGACTATAATTTGTGTAATCAGCCATAAATGGATATGTATATTTCCCTTCCAGTGCTTTGAGGATACTAATAACACTTCCTTAATGTCTTTGTATATTATCTTTACATATTTGTATAAGTACACTTGTGGGATAAATTCCTAGAAGTTGAATTACTGAGACAAAAGGCCATGCATTTATATTTTTATGATTTCTGCCAAATTCCTTTCCAAAGAGGAGATCCGGTTTTCGTCCCCATCAGCAATATATGAGAATGCTGGTTTTTTTGAACTCTTGCCAACACATTCTCTTTATCTTCAGTCTCACTTTCATTTTGTTTCCTCCCCCTTCCCTCCCAATAGTCATGTTGACGTTTTGTAGAATTTTAGTTCCGGGTTGGTAGGGGTGTTCTTAAATTCATTTATTCTTTTTCTTTTTTTTATGAAACATACTTTTTTATTTATTCTCTCCCATGTATTACATAGTATCCTCATAGATTTGTTTCTGTTTTTACTACTCAAGTAGGAAGGAAGTAAAAAGCAGTTTCAAACAGGATATTTGTTAAGTAAACCTTTAAAACATTTTTATGCCTGAAAATATCTTTAGTTAACCCTCACTTTTAAATGGTAGCTTATATTTATACTAAATGAGAAGTCATGCCATTATTTAAAATTATCAATAGTTGGCATACCTTTGTATGTTTACTCAACATTTGTATTTATTTTTTGAACTGCCTCTTCTGATTTCTTGTACTGAGTTGTTTGTTTTTCATTGATTTAGTATAACTTGGATAATTTTTTTTTTTATGTTTGGCAAATGCTTTTACTTGTGATTTTTGTTTGTGATATCTACATTGTAGAAATGTAAAATTTTTATTTAGGACTTTGTTTTATTTATTGATTTTTATTTTTACTTATTTTATTTTTGAGTTGGAGTCCCAGGCTGTAGTGCAGTGGCACGCTCATGGCTCACTTTAGCCTGGACTTAGCATGCTAAGGCGATCCTTCCACTTCAACCTACCCAAGTAGTTGGGATTGCAAGTGCTTGCCACCACATCCGGCTGATTTCTAAGAATATTTTTTGTAGGCTGGGCGTGGTGCCTCAAGCCTGTAATCCTAGCACTTTGGGAGTCTGAGGTGAGGGGATTGCCTGAGCCCATAGGTTCGAGACCAGCTTGGGCAACTTCGCGAGATCTCATCTCTACAATAAATCAGAAAATTAGCCAGGCATATTAGTGTGCACCTGTAGTTCCGGCTACTTGGAAGGCTGAGGCAGAAGGATCTCCTGAGCCCAGGTGGTCGACACTGGGGTGACCGTGTGCGTGCCACTGCACTCCTCCAGCCTGGGCAACAGAGTGAGACTCCGACACAAAAAATTTACAAATTTTTTGTAGACATAAGAATTCACTGTGTTGCTTAGGCTGGGCTTGCATTCGTGGGCTTAATTCTCTTGCCTCGGCCTCCGAAAGCACTAGCATTACAGTGTGAGCCACTGTGCCTGGCCACTTTTCTTTTGTTGTTTTTTAGAGATAGTTCTGTTTCCTGGGCTGGAGTGCATTGGTTTGAGTGCAGTGGTACCATCACAGTTCCCTGAAGACTCGACCTCCTGGGCTCAAGCATTCCTTCAACATCAGCCTCCTGAGTACCTAGGACTCAGCTATTTTTATTTTTTTATTTTTGTGGAGAACAGAGTCTTGCTATGTTGCCCAGACTGGTCTTGAATTCCTGGGCTCAAGTGATCTTTCTGCCTCAACCTCCCAAAAGAACCTAAGGAACCAGAGTGTGGAATGGCACATAGACATGAACTTTGAAGAGAACCAGGATGAGGGCATGGTTTTTGAGGTACAGATAAAGACTGTAAGTGTGAAAAAGTCAATATAAGGTAAAGTGACTGGAGATATATAAATACTTGCTCTAAAAAGGTTGGGGGAAGTTGCTGCTTAATGACTTCCAAAACATTAAAATTACCTGGGGCATTTAAAATAAACTTTTTACTTTAGTAGAATGGTTTTGATTTACAGAAAATTTGCCAAGAGAATATTGAGTTCTTCTATATACCTTACACCAGTTGCCTCTATTATTAATATCTTTAATTAGCATGGTACATTTGTCACAAATGATAAGTCACTATTAATACATTATTGTTAAGTAAAGTCCATACTTAATTCAGATTTCCCTAGTTTTTAACCTGATGTCCTTTTTTTGTTCTAAGATACCATCTAGGATGCCACATTCCATTTAGTCATCATGTCTCCTTAGGCTTGTTTTGGTTGTGACAGTTTCTCAGACTAACCTTTTGATGAACTTGTTTTAAGGAGTTTTAAGAAGTACTGGTTTGGTTTTCATAGGATACCACACTATTGGAATTTGTATTATGTTTTTCTCATAATTAGGCTGCAGTTATGACTTTGACGAGGAAGATCACATAGGTAACATGTCATTTTTATCACATCGGGGTACAGCATTATGAACATGACTTCTCACTGTTAATGTTAAACTCGATGACTTGGCTGAGGTAGTATTTGTCAGGTTTCTTCACAGTGCAGTTACTTTTCTTTCTCCTCTTTCCATACTATATTTTTTGGAAGGAAGTTACTCTGCCCAGCCCATACTTACAGAATTAGGAGTTATGCTCCTCCCTGAGAGCAGAGTATCTGCATACATTCTCTGTAATTCTTCATGGACAATTTGTCCATTCTTTCCCATTTTTTCATTCAATTATTTATAAATCAGTGTGGACTCATAAATGCTGAAACCTTGGGTTACAATCCACTACTACTTTATTCTGTTGCACCAGTTTTTCTGGCTTTGCCCATTTGGGACCTCTTTTAGTTTGCACCTGATTGCCTTTGACATGTCAACATTATTGTGTTTATATATCTGTGTATATTTTTTGAGCACTCTCTTTCTGGTAGTACAAGATTATCCAGACTCACTTTGTATGTTTCCTGCTTCAGTCCTATTTCTCCATTTCTTCAAAGAGCTCTTGTTCCTTTTATTGGAGAAAGATATTAGTAGCCAAGATCTGCATGTTAGGTATGCTTCCTACTAGGTGTTGCTGCTTATGGATTCTCTCAGTTTACATAGGAAGAAAATATATGTGTGTACACTAACTCTATATATACATAGCTATAATTTCATATGTAACATCTGTATCTGTATTTAAGTAAACGTGAGTTCATATCATATCTCGAGCTTGAATCCATTACTACATTCTGGCGCCTTCTGACTTGTTTATCTGTAACCTTCCACTCCCAACAGTGAGAAATCTGGCTCCTACCATTCGCCATCCATTTGTTGTTTCTTTCCTGTATACGTATATAGTAGTTATAGCTCCTTGGGGAACTCTTTTATTGGTGTTGACTTTATATTTAATTTACCACTTAAACTATTTTAAAGCCTACAATCCAGTGGTTTTTAAAATATACTCACAGTGATGTGCTGTTATCACCACTGTCTGATTTCAGAACATTTTCATCACCCAAAAGAAACTCTTAGCAGTCACTTCCTGTTTCTCTCCTAGCCCCTGGCAACCACTAAGGGGGCTTTTAAAAAAGTGATTTTTATCACTGCACTCAGATACTCTGATTTAGTAGCTCTAAAAATGAAGCTGGGAATCTGTATCTTTTAAAAAGGTTTCAGCTTATTTCTGGTAACCAGGCAGTTTTGAATTATCAAGTGGCATGAGCCTTTTTAAAAGAACAACATTTTAAATTTGAGAGTAAAGTTTAAAGTTCTAGAAGCAGTTTGGTGAATCTGGGAGCACCTCATCAAAGCTAAAAACAATGCCAACACAGTTTGATCTTTAATTTAAAAGCTTAGATAGGGTTGAAATGAGAGAAATCATTTTATACAGAGTTTGTTGTGTTCATCTTTAGATTTGAGGTAATTTTTAATCTGTAGTCTGTGTTTCTCCATCACTAAGTTTTTGGTTGTACTTTGTTCTGCTTGTTTCCTCCTAGTTTGTTAGGGGATTTTTTTTTTTCCTTAAATTGTTTTTAAAAACTTCTGCTTAGCCCAGTCAGAGGGAAGCCACCCCCTTCCCCCCACCCCCTCCCCATCT
>NW_007246174.1:162217-162452 GCF_000164805.1 Carlito syrichta
AGTAAAAATGCACTCTTTAAGAATAAGTACTGGTTGGGCTTGGTGACTCACCCTGTAATTCCCGCACTTTGAGAGACCAAGGCGAGTGGATTGCCTGAGCCCACGCGTTTGAGACTAGACTGGGCGACTTGGTGAGCCCTCGTCTCTATAATAAATCAAAAATTAGCTGGATGTGGTAGCACACACCTGTAGTTTCAGCTACTTGGAAGGCTGAGGCAGAAGGATCGCCGGAGCC
>NW_007246174.1:162472-189212 GCF_000164805.1 Carlito syrichta
ACTCAAAAAAAAAAAAAAAAAGGATAAGTTCTAATTGCCTAGTAGTTAGCTATGGAGCTGTGGTAAAGATAAGTATATCTGAAAACTTTCTTGGGAAAGATTTGCTGACTGACTTTGATTTTGATCCCTTCTTGTCTTGTAGATGGAAACTAAAGAATAATGCCAGTGCTTTGTGTAACACCTTTGAAAAATCTCAAGTTAGTTTTAAATTTGGAACATAGTGACTAGAGCAAACAAAATAAAGTGAGAAAAGCATACAGACTCTCTAGTTCTTAAAGGAACATTTCTGTAAACTTTCACTTTTACATGTGTAGTCTACATGTTTGTTGCATACATATTCACAAACTCTATTATCTGTTTCTGTGCCCCATAGTTCTCTAGCCACACTGCCAACTACAGTTCTTTTCTCTCAGCTCTATCTTCCAAGTAGTCCACCTGAGACTTCTTTCTCTTTTCTTGGACTTTTCCCCCTAATCTTTTCTGCTTTTGCCCTTTTGTTGAATAGCTTCCTCCACATACATGGTCCCAAGGCTTGTTTTCCTCTTGATCAGCTTTCAAGGCATCTTCTTGACAAAGTTCAGCCTTATCCTATAGATGATTTTGTATTCTCTGCTAAGAAAATAAAATTTTCCCCAAATTGTTAACTTTAGGATGAAGGGCAATATATAAACAAAAAACAACTTTGCTACCTGAAGAGTTAACTTAATTACCGTACCGAGAAGCCAGTCAAGCAGGACTTGTCATCATTGCAGTTGCCTCAGCTTTCAAGAAGGATGTTTATCTCTGTGTGTCACTGCTCTTGTCTTGAGTTAATTGTGTTGTTTGATTCTGCTGACCTTGTTATTAAATTATAATTTAATGACATTGCTAAGGTAATGACATTGGTTTAAGATAATGATAGTCCAACAGAAATGTTCACCTATCTGTGATTCCACATTATGATAGAAAATTAAGTTTTCGGCATAATTTTGACAGAGTTTAAAAAAAGCAAACAAACCTGTTTTTAAGATGCTTATACTAAATAAAAGGTCTGTATACATCTTCACCTAAACAATGTTTAGTTTATGCTAGTGTTTTTGATGTATCTTGGTACTTCAGAATAGTGACGAGAATATTTTGCCTTGATTGCAAACAAAATGATTTAGAGATAATAATATAAAAAATATATATTTTAGTCTGGGCACAGTGGCTCACGTCTGTAATCCCAGCACTTTGAGAGACTGAGTTAAGAGGATTTACCTGAGCCCAGGAGTTGGAGACCAGCTTGGGTAACAGCGAGACCTTGTCTCTACAAAAAATAAAAAAACCAGTCAGATGTGGTGGCTTGCACCTGTTAAGTCCCAGCTACTTGGGAGGCTGAGGCAGAAGGGTTGTCAGAACCCAGGAGGTGGAGGCTACAGTGAGCCATGATTGTGCCACTGCACTCCAGCCTGGGCAACAGGGTAAGACTCTGACTCAAAAAATTATTTATTAGTATCCCTTGAATGATCACAAGTAGTAATGCCATTAAAAAAAGAGAATACTGAGTTGTTTTATTTTAGAGGAAGATATGTTTTACTGCTGTAAATTAAACAGTGGAAAACTGTCTAATAGCATGTATTTATAGAATGCTAACTCTGGAAGTAAGTTGCTGTTAAATACATAGATTCTTGGTCTATAAGACGCAAGAATGGAATAATTTTAAGGGAAGAAACATTTTTGAAAAGGCAGAACCAAATCTTTAAACTGCATTCTTAATCTCTTGGATAATAACGTCTATAATAGAGCTTGTGGTTGACTGGCTTAAACAGGAAAAATATCCTTAACAAGAACTGATACCTCCAGATAGCCCTTAGGGCAAAGAGTTTGAAGTGCAAGCAGTGTAATAGCCACCGAAAGTGCTGTACAAGGAATGGAGGAATATGAATAACTTTTCTTAGCTATATAAAGATACTGCTAACTGTTTTCACTTATAAAGTGGTTGTAGCACTACGCATTCCCCTTCCCCCATTCCCAGCACTGTATGAGAGTACCTGTTGTTCCACATCCTCACCAGTATCTGTTTCCACATCCTCGCCAACACTTGGTCTTCTCAGTCTTAATAATTTTAACCATTCTGGTGGATGTGTATAGAGCATCTAATTTTTTTATTATTCTTGTTATTTTATTTTAAAAATTGATATACATATTTATGAAGTACACGTGATTTTGTTACATGCATAGAAGATGTGTAATGATCAAGTCAGGATATATAGGGTATTCATACTTCAAGTATTTATAATTTCTCTGTGTTGGGAACATTTCAGGTCCTGTCTACTAGCTATTTTGAAATATACAATCCATTGTTGTTAACTATAGTCACCCTATTCTGCTATCAAACCTTAGAATTTACTTCTTCTGTGTTTGTACCCATTAACCAACCCCTCTTCACTCTTACTGCCTTCTCTGTTCCTCCGCCACACACATCCTTTCTATTCTCTCATTACACTCTTTTATCTCCACGGGATCAACTTTTTTAGCATCCACGTATGAGAACAGCATCTCATCATTTTCCTGGTGACTGAAGTTGAGCATCTTTTCTTTTGCTTATTTGCCATTCATTTTATGTTCTTGAGTGAAATGTTAAAATCTTTTATATACTTTAAGATTGGAATGTTTATTTTCTTATTGACTTAAGTTTATATGTTCTGGATATAAGCTATTTATAAAGATATGATTTGCAAGTATTTTCTTCCAATACTTACTTTTCATTTTCTTTTTCTTTCTTTTTTTTTTTTGAGTTGGGGTTTTTCTCTGTCGCCCAGGCTGGAGTGTAGTGATGCAGTCATGACTCACGGCAACCTCAGACTCCTGAATTCAAGTAATACTTGGCTTCAGCCTCCCAGTAGCTGGGACTGTAGGCACACCACCACACCCAGCTAATTTTTTTTATTTTTTGTAGAGATGAGGTCTACTATGTTGCCTGGGCTGGTCTCAAATTCCCAAGCTCAAGCAGTTCTCCCACCTTTGCCTCCCAAAGTGCTGGGATTATAGGCATGAGCCACCACACCTGGCTGCTTCTCATTTTCATAACAGTGCCATTTAAAGAGCAAAAGTTTTTATAAAGTCTGATTTATCCATTTTTTCCATTTATAGTTTCTGCTGTTCATCTAAGAACTCTGTCTAATCCAAGATCATCAAAATATTCCGTGTTCTGCTAAAGTTATATAGTTTTAGCTTGTATGTTGTGTTTTTTTAAGCTTGGATCATAGATGTATGATGCCTTTTCAGGTGATTTTTCTCTGGAGTGAGGTAAGGGTCAAAGCTCTTTTATTTATTTATTTAGGCATGTGGATATGCAGCTGTTCCATTTATTGAAAGGAGTATATCTTTTCCCCAGTGAATAACATTGACAGCTTTTTTGAAAATTAGTTGGACATGTATGTGTAAATTTATTTCTGGACTTTCCATTCTGTTCCATTAAACTGTAAATCTATCTTTACACAGTTTACTGTATCTTTATAAGTATGGAAATCAGGTAATGTGAGTCCACTAGTTTGTTTTTTCCCAAAATTATTGTAGTTTTTTTCTCTTCACATTTTCATGTGCATTCTAAAACAGTTTGTCATTTCTTGCAAAAAAAAAAAAAAAAAAACCCCAACGTTTTGACTTTATGGTGCAGTTAGGACGAATTGACATTTTAGCAACATTATGTCTTCTGATCCACCAACATGGCATGTCTTTTCATATATTTAGGTCATCTTTAATTTATTTCCAAAATGTTTTGTAGTTGTCATTGTACAGTTTTACACATATTATATTTATTCCTAAGAACTTTCTAGTTTTGGTGCTATTGTAAGTTGTATTTTTAATTTCAAATTCCAATTGCTTATTGCTAGTCTGTAGGAGTTTTTATATTTTGACCATTTATTCTGTCTTTCCTATACTCACTTACTAGTTCTAATGGCTTTGTATATTCCTTTGCTTATCTACATAGATGATCACGTCACCTGGAAATAAGGCCTGTTTTTGTTCTTTCTTATTGAATTAGTTAGGGCCACTGGTAAGTACAATGTTGAATAGAAATGGTGAAAGGGAACATCCTTGCCTCATTGTTGATCTTAGAAGAGAAAGTGTTTGACTGGACACAGTGACTCATGCCTATAATGCTAGCACTTTGGGAGGTGGAGGCGAGAGGATTGCCTGAGCCCAGGGGGTTTGAGACCAACCTGGGCAACTTATTGAGACCTCATCTCTAAAATGAATGAATGAATGAATAAAAAAATATATATATATATAAATTAACCTGACATGGTGACGCATGCCTGTGGTCCCAGCTCTTGGAAGGCTGAGGCAGAAGGTTTATCTGAGCCCAGCAGGTTGAGGCTGTGGTGGCCGTGAGTGTGCCCCATTGCACTCCAGTCTGGGTGACAGAGTGAGACTCCTACTAAAAAAAATTTTTTTTTAAAATGAAACAGGTAAATATCTTGACAGGCAAAAACTATCAAAGTTCACTGAAGAAAAGGCAACCTCAATAGCCCTGTCTATCTTTATTTTAAAATTTTCAATTCATAGTTAAAAACAAAACTCAGCCCAGATGGCTTCAGTGTAAATTCTACAAAATACTTAAGGAAGGCATAATGCCAATTCTACACAAACTCCTGAAAAACACATTTTATGAGGCCATCATTATCCTGATACCAACATCAGATTAAGTCTTAAAGCTACAGCCCCAAATGACTAATGATCATATTTTTTAAACCCTCAACAAAATATTAGCAAATCAAGGCCAACTATATACAAAAAGGATAATACATAATGACCAAGTAGCGCTTATCCCAGGAATGCAAAGTTGGCTTAATGTTTAAAGATCAATCTATGTATGTACTTTGCTGTACTGACCAAAACCATACAAACATATGATCCCTCAACAGAGACATTCAAAACCCATAAAAAATATCAACTTCTATCAAACTAGAAACAGAAGGGACTTGAATACTTTTTTTGTTGTTGTTGAGTCAGAGTCTCAAAATTGCCCGGCAATATTCTTTTATGTGCTTATAGGATCTGTTGTGATGTTCTTCTTTCATTATTCGTATTGGTAATTATGTCTTATTTCTAATTGGTCTGGCTAGAGATTTATCAATTTTGTTAATCATTGTAAAATTTCCAGTTTCCAGTTTCATTGATTTCGCTTTATTTTTTAGTTTGGAGATATTTCTATCTTTCTATAATAGATTCTGATATAATTTCTTTATTTTCTGAGAACAAATTTTGTATGATTTTAATTATTTTAGATTTGTTAATTTTTGTTTTATGATACAGGATATGACCTATCTTGGGGAATATTCTGTGTGCCCTTGAAAAGAATGTATATTTTGCTGTTGTTGGGTAGATATTTCTGTAAATGTTAATTAGATTCAATTGGTTAATGGCTTATTTCAGTTCTTTTATATGCTTGCTGATTTTCTGTCTTAATAGAACGTAGTTGAAGCCGGGCTTGGTGGCTCAGCCTGTAATCCTGCGCCTTTGGGAGGCTGAGGTGAGTGGATTGCCTGAGCCCACAGGTTTGAGACCCGCCTGGGCAGGCGAGACCTGATCTCTACAATAAAATCAAAAAATTAGCCAGGCATGGTAGCGCGCGCTGTAATTCTGGCTACTCGGAAGGCTGAAGCAGAAGAATCACCGGAGCCCAGCAGGTTGAGGCTGCGGTGGCTGGGAGCGGCCACTGCACTCCAGTCTGGGCAACAGAGTGAGACTCGAACTCAAAAAAAAAAAAAAAGAAAGTGGTTGAAGCCTCCAACTATAATTTTGAATTTATTTCATCCATCAGTTGTCAGTTTTGTTTCATGTATTCTGAAGCACTGTTGGTTGCATACATATTTATAATTGGTGTGTCTTAGTGAATTGACCCTTTTATCAGTATGTAATAAGTAATTTTCCTCTTTGCTCTGAGGACTATTTTGGTTAGTACTAATATAATCACTCAAACTTTTGTTTGGTTAGTGCTTACATGGATTCTTTTTCAATTATTTTATTTTACCCTACTTAGTATTATATATATATATATATGAAGTGAATTTCTTATTGGTTATTTTTCCCCTCCTTCTGACAGTCTCTGTCTTTTGATTGGTGTTTGTAAACCATTTGTATTTCATATAATTATTAATATTTTGGGTTAGGCCTATCATTTTTGCATTTTGTTTGTTCCACCTGTTCTCCATTCCTCAAGGTTTTTTTCCTGCCTTCTGTTAGGTTATTTGTACATTTTAAAATACTCCGTTTTAATTTACCTGTGATTTTGATTATTCTTTGTATAGTTTGCATAGTAGGGGTGCTTTAGTGATTACAATATATACTTTGGATCCAGAAGCTAACTGTAAATTAAATGCTTAAAATTTGTTGATTGAAGTGATATTTTGGGGACCTAATTGTAGTTTTTATTACTTCAGTCCTGAAATTTTTCAGAGGTTGTATGTGTATGGTTTTTTTATTTTATTGAGACAGGGTCTTGCTCTGTCAACTGTACTGGAGTGCAGTGGCATGAACATAGTTTACTGTAAACTCAGACTCCTGAGCTCAAGTAATCTAGCCTTAGCTTCATGAGTAGCTAGTACTACAGGCATGTGTCACTATTCCCGGCTAATTCCTATCTTTGTGGAGATAGTGCTTTGTTGCCAGCTGGGCCTCAAGTGGTCCTCCTGCCTCAGCCCCCCAAAACATTGGGATTATAGGCATAACCATCACAGGTTTTGTTTTTTGTTTTATATCACTCATAATATTAACTCTGTAAGCTTTACCCGTTGCTAGCTTTGTGAAACATGTTATATTTAAATGATTTATTTTTTAATAGTTGAAACTGTTCTTTGGCCCTAAGTTAAACTCTACCTCTTAGGTGTCATGTCAAAAAAGTTTCTTATCTTCAAGTTTGTTTCTTCCTCTATAAAATGAAACGTTTGAACTATTTGAAATTTGACAGGTTTTTTTGGTGTGTTGTAATATATTTTGATTTGGCTATATTGAGATTAATATGGTTTTGATAATTTTTAAATTAGCTCAGTTTATTTGATGGATTTTTGGTTTTGTTTCTATCAAAACCAATTTTAAGGCACCAGTAGAACAATTTGAAGAGCATAGCAGATTTTACTAATACTTTGTTCAAGCTGCTTGAGTTTTAATAATTCACAGATACTAGAAATGACAGCTTACTTAGACCTGTGATATTCATTTATGGTAGGAAGCCAGACATGGTGGCTCACGCCTGTAATCCGAGCACTTTGGGAGGTGGAGGCTAGAGGATTGCCTGAGTCCAGGAAAACGAGACTAGCCTGGACAACTTGGCAAGATCTCGTCTCTACAGTAAATAAAAAAATTAGCTGGGCATGGTGACGCACACCTATAGTTCCACCTACTTTGAAGGCTGAGGCAGAAGGATTGCCTGAGTCCAGCAGCTCGAGGCTGTGGTGGCTGTGAGTGTGCCATTGCACTCCAACCTTGGTGATAGAGTGAAACTCCAACTTAAAAAAGATTTATAGCATGAAAGAGTTCAGCATAAGTTTGTCAGCCATTCTGTTTTGTTTTTTTTTTCGTGAGTTGAAGTCTCACGTTATCACCCAGCCTGGAGTGCAGTGGCTCCCCACAGCCTTGATCTGCTAAGACTCAGGCAGGCGATCCTTCCACCTCAACCTCCTGAGTAACTGGGACTACAGGCACAT
This sequence comes from Carlito syrichta, assembly GCF_000164805.1. Taxonomy (NCBI): domain Eukaryota; kingdom Metazoa; phylum Chordata; class Mammalia; order Primates; family Tarsiidae; genus Carlito; species Carlito syrichta. Next base: position 170,146 of record NW_007246174.1, read on the forward strand.
GTTACCATGCCTGGCTAATTTTTTTGATTTTTTTTTTTTTGTAGAGACAAGGTCTCGCCATGTTGCCCTGGCTGGTCTTGAACTCCTGGCCTCAAGTAATCCTCCTTCCTCAGCCTGGGATTACAGGTGTGAGCCACTGTACCTAGCCCATTCTGCTTGTTGTTGTAGTCCAAGTAATGTTCCCCTCAGCCAGCAACCTCATTCTAGCCCAGTGCTGTGTGGTAGAACTTTCTGTGATGATATAAATGTGTATATGTGCTACGTATAGTACAGTAGTTACTTCATTTTAATTTCACTTAATTTTAGCTAGTTTTAAATTGCCACATGTGACTAATAGGTCATCAGACAGCAACATAGGTCTAACTTCATAGTTTTTTATACATAAAACCCTTTCTTGGAATATTTTCTGGATCTCTTAAGCATAAGCTTTTAGGAGAGTTCTTGACCTATTAAGCTTGCAGAGTAGGGGAGAAAAGGCCAAACAAATTGAAAAGAAAATAATATATACAGTGAAATTACTGTACAGTATAGGTGTTAGATCAGTAATTAGGTTGATAAAGTGACTAAATGCCTGGGGATGCTCAGTGAAGGAAAACAAACTACTCCAGGGATTTTCAGTAGAAAGGGTTTAACATAGGAAATTAGGTGTTGTAAAATTACTGAGCCGACCTAACAAGTTCTCAACTGGCTCTTCAGAAATAACTTCCAGGCCAACTCAGAAATACCAGAGAATCTGTTAGGAGCTTCTGCCTCTAGATTCATGCTGAAAAGAAAAACCCTTTGTCACTGCTTTCACTTCATTCCTTCTGGATACTCAGAAAGCTGGAGATATTACTAGTTTAGAGAAGGTGGGAAGAAATATATAAAAGTAATTCTCTTTTTGTTGACAAATTCAGGGGACTTGAACAAGAGAACTAGAAGCTAAAATTGTTAAGTGAAAACTTATTTTAGGTTAAGATAGCTTCCCTGAGAAAATAAATTACAGAAACAGAGAGAAAACAAGTTGCAATAATTCTGGCTTATAAACTTTCAGTAGATTCTATTTTATATGTATACAAATAACCTTTATGTATCCATTCTTTACAGATCCAGGATGAGAAGATTGATAAAAGAAGCTAGCTGAACAGCTATAAAATGCCCAAATCTGGGTTCACAAAACCAGTTCAGAGTGAAAATTCTGACAGTGACAGCAATATGGTAGAGAAACCATATGGAAGAAAGGTATATGATTATACTAAAGCTTTGTTGACTCTTTTTGAACTGGGAAAAAGACTTCCAATTAAGTATTTTTAATGTTTTGTTATAAAACAAAAAAAATGGTGTGGATACCAGATAAATCCAAACTATTTAAGCTTTTTCAAAATAAATTGGATTCCCGGGGAATATGATTGTTTTTTATTCCCTAAGGTGAACATAGTTACTAAGATTACATAATTGCTTAAGAACTAAGTAATCATTGAGGGGGAAATCCAAGACCTCACAGTTGGCATTTCTTCCATGACTCTTAGCGGTGAAACATGCATATATGTATGCATACATATATGCATACATACATACATGCGATTCCATTTTCCAGGTCTGTAACCTTGGATACATTAGCATAACTTCTCCAACCTTTGTGTCTCTCTCTGTAATAGAGGACAGTAATGCCTAGTAGAATTGTTGTGAAAGTGAAATGGCGTAAGAGTTGTACATAATACAATGCTTCGAACAGTAAATGCTAAATAAATGTTATAGTTTTTGTTATTAGTCATTGCTAGTGACTTGTGATTGTTTTTGTATACTTATTGTTCTTTCTTACTTAATTTAGACCCTCAAAACCCTCATTTGGACTTCTGCAGTTATCAATTATCTCCTAACTGGATCCCTAGTCTTTCCTTATCTAGTTAGTTTTAGACATTGTTTTTGAATTTTTTTATGTCCATTTACTTTTTTCTTTTAAGTCTTTTTAAAAGTCATTTTCTTATTGAAGGATGTCTGAGATGTTTCTGGTTTTTAACTAGAAGAGTTGTGCAAACATCATCACAATTCAGTTTTAGAACATTTCTGTCATTGTGAAAAGATGCTTTTGCCTATTTGTGGTCAGTTCCCAGTCCCCCTCTCAACCTCCAGGCAACCCAAATCTGCTTTCAAAACCAAGAAGTGTATGTTTTCAAAAAATTTTCTTTTCACAATTGTTTTGGCTATTCAGGGTTTTTTGCATTTCCATGTAGATTTTAGGATCAACTTGTCACTTTGTGCAAAAATTTCCTGCTGGAATTTTGAGGAATTTTATTGAATCTGTACGTTGACTTTGTAGACCACTTTGAGTAGTATTGCCATCTTAATAATATCTTTCAATCCATGAACATGGGAATATCTCTTCATTTACTTAGATCTTCAGTTTCCAACATCAGTGCTTTGTGGGTTTCAGGGTTTAATGACTGTTGTTAAAATTATTTTAAAGTATTTTATTCTTTTCAGGTTCTGTTATGATAGTTTCATTTTGGGTTTTTTTAATTGCTAGTCCCAGAAATGTAATTGATTTTGATGTGGTGGTCTTGTACCTTTTGATCTAACTCGTTTATTGGATCTAAAAATCAATGATTTCTTAGGATTTTTTTACCCACAGGATCATGTCAGTTGAGTACAGAAAATTCTCCTTCTTTTCTAGTCTGGATTATTTTTTTCTTGTCTGATTACCTTTTTTTCCTTCCCCTTGTTGCACTTGTAATCTTCTCCTGTTGTTTATAGTGCTTAGTCTACTCACATTTGTTTCTCTCCCTTCTATGTTCCTTTTTTGGTTTTAAGTTTTTTTAGTGTACTAGTTTACAATCTGATTTTTTTCTAAAACTTTTTTTGAATTATCTTAGATGCTGATCTAGAGATTACAATATAATCCTGATTTATCACACTACTGCACATAAACATTGACTCAATTCCAGTAAAATATGGCCACTCTGCTTCAGTATAGCTCCATTTTCTTCCTTTCCTTTGTGTTATTTATGTCACATAGATTACATCTACATATGTTGATAACCCAAAACAATGTTGTCATTGTTAAAATTGTTTTATATAGTTTTATAGTTTAAAGACATCAAAGAAGAAAAGATAAGTCCGTGTTTATGCAGTTCTTTGTATTTCTCCACAAATTTACCAATTTTGGTATTTTTAATTTCTTCCTGTGGATTCAAGTTACTGTCTGGTGTTATTTCTTTATAGGCTATAAGAATTTTCCTTCATATTTACTATAAGGCCAGTCTTCAGCCATGAATTCTCTGTCTTCCTTGATTTAGGTAGGAATAATCTTGATTTTGCCACTTTTTAAAAACATAATTCACATAACATGCATTTAAAGTGTACAATTTAATAGTTTTTTGTATATTTACGGAGATGTACAGTTATAACCAGCATCAGTTTTAGAACATTTTTACCCCAGTATGTGCTCTTAAAAGAAGGAGAGAAAGATACAAGTAATATCTTAGTGTTACTATGCATACTGACCTGTCAGATCCCCTCAGATGGTCTTAGGGACCACAGTTTGAGAATTGCTGTACCAATATACTAAACACATTAATGAAACTCTTTTGTGTACAGTGGTAGGAGGAAGAAAAGAAGAGAAGCCATCAGTACTACTTTGGGCTTAGGAATGCCAAAGTAGAAAAGATAGTAAATCTGAATTTTCAAGGATGAGTAAGTAAGTGACAAGCAAGAAAGTGAAAATAAAGAGTTGTCTAAGCAAAAGAAGCAGCAAATGAAAACGAACATGAATCCGTTATAGTAGTGCATACTAAATCGGGATGTATTCTATGAAGGATGAAAGATAGGAGATGAGTCTGTTGCATTAGACAGGAGCCACTTCATTATGGCCTTGTGTGCTTTGAAAAGGATCTTGGAATTTACTCTGTAGTTAGTGAGCCAGAAGGGAAGTGCCATAGAAGAGACCAGTTAGACAGCTATTTTATACAATTCAAACAAGAGGCAATGTGGGCAGTGGCTTTGGGGATGGAGAGAAGTTGACAGATCTAACAAATGTTGAGTGAACTTGTGTATGGAAGCAAGTAGTCTGGGTCTACTCTGAGGTTTCTGTTTTCAGTGACTAGGTTAATGATTGGTCTGGTTCCTGAGAAGGAATTCAAGAGAAGGAACAGATTGTTTTGCATAAGTTTGGTTTGTACTTGTTGAATTGAGTTGGCCACGAGAACATTCAAGTAGAAATGTTTAGTAGGCAATTGGATTTGAGATTAAGAGCTCAAACTTAACACAGAAGTCTAGATTGGAAATAAATATATGGGATTTATACAAAAGGAAGCTATGGTTATGGAGATGTCAACCAAAGAGAGTGTATAAAGTTGGGCAAGAATGAAGGAGGCTATTCTCTGAGAAATTCACATATTTTAGGAGGAATCAAGAGATGAGAAAGGAGGCTGGGCGTGGTGGCATATGCCTGTAATCCCAACACTTTGGAGGCCAAGGTGGGAAGATTGCATAAAGCCAGGAATTCTAGACTAGTCTAGGTAACATAGTGAGACCTCATTTCTACAAGAAATTTAAAAATGCCAGTCGTGGTGGTGTACACCTGTCCCAGCTACTTGGGAGACTGAGGTGGAAGAATTGCCTTAGAGGAGGAGAGAGACAGAGAGAGGGAGAGAGGAGAGGAGAGAGAATAGCAATCAGAACAAAAAAGCAGACACTTTTCACTAACATATTTATATTGAAAATATTTCTTAGAGAAGTTAAAAGTGCTTGTTAATTACATTTATAAAATAAACAGGAAGAATAAATACAAACTATTGCATTCCTGAAGTTAATACACTTTTGGCTTATATACGAGGAGGGACCCAAAAAACCCAGGATTATTTTGTGGAGGGACAGGTCCCTTGTAGTACAAGCTTCTCACACTAGGTAAGTGTTCTAGGAACCTTTCTTCATCAGCGTATCAGCTAGCATTGTTGTAAGAGGCTGTGTTTGGCTTCAGTGAATTTTGTTTTTTGGAAATTCATTCAGTGCGTTGGCCCATTTCATGATGGGTGATTTATGACCGCACCGTTTACACCATGCTTGAGTGTTCAGCAGCTTTTGACCAAAAAAACCACATGACCCCTGTGCCCCACCCACCCTCTCTGTTCACCCGATCTTGTCCTGAACGACTTTTTTCTGTTTCCCTGGATGAAAAATATACTCAAAAGGAAACATTTTGCTGATGTGGAAGAGGTGAAACAAAAATCTACAGAAGCACTAACAGGCATCAAAATAGATTAGTTCAGAAACCGTTTTGAGCAGTAGAAAAAGCATCTCAATAGGTGTATTGCACCAAACAAGGAGTACTTTGAAGTTGACTGAAATGTAAAAATGTAAGAATAAGTATACAAATGTTAAATAAATTCTGGGTTTTGGGGGTCCTCCTTTGTAAAGGGAGTATATTTATTTTCAGTCTCTGTTTAACCATACTATATTTTTCTGAGATCACTTTTGTTTGGGTAGGGATCACAGGGTCTTCTAAGGGCAATATGTATGGCACTTACTGCCATGCTTTGAGATTTCAGAGGAACTTCACATCAAAAGCTGTTGTTAGAAGTATTCTCTACTTACATAATGAACATTCGTATACTTATCCCTGAATTGTACCCCACATCTTTAAAATAAAGCATTTAAAAAAGAAAAAAATACTCTCCTCTGTTTTCAAATGAATATTTAACTTCTTATTTTACCTTAAGAGATGAAGGACCATAATTTCCATTCCAAAGTTTCTGCATATAGATCATTTTGCTTTTACTATTTAAGTGAAGAAGTTGTGGGGTGGGATGGGAAGATGGCAGGATCACATTATTCACCTGTATTTGAAATGCAAATTTTTTATTGTCTTTTCTTAGTGAATGATTAGTTTGAAGTCAGCTTCTGAATTTTGCTGAGTTATTTTTTTGGTAACATTTTTAGAAATAAATATATAATTCTATTATGTAGAGTCCTTACTTACAGGTTAATATGACAGATTATTGCTTTTATGGCATCCTAAGTTAAATAAAATGATGTGAAACCAAAATTTATTCCCTAAATACATTTACATAGAGCATAATTTAAATAATTAACGCTCTGTAGCAATGTACTTTTTTTTTTTTTTTTTTTTTTTTTTTGGAGGAGTCTCACTCCATTGCCCAAACTGGAGTGCAGTGGCACGCTCACAGCCACCCCAGTGTTGACCTGCTGGACTTAGGCACTCCTTCCACCTCAGCCTTCCAAATAGCTGGAACTACAGGGGTATGCTACCACACCTGGCTAATTTTTTTATTTATTGTAGAGATTAGGTCTCGCCAAGTTTCCCAGGCTGTTCTTGGACCCATGGGCTCAGACAATCCTCTTACCTCGGCCTCCCAAAGTGCTGGGATTATAGGCTTAAGCCAGCATGCCCAGCCAGCAATTTACTTTTTATATAAAATACTTTTGTGAAATATCACAATAATTAGGGTTTTATCAAGAATGTCCACTCACAATTCTGCAACTGTTTTATTCTTTCTCTGCTAATCTCTGATCTTTTTCTCCCCATTGGTTTTGGTACAGTTTAGAAATTTATCCACTAATGCTTTCAGCTGTAAGTCAATATTTATAACTTGTAAAGAAGAATCTTTTATAAGACCTCATACAATAATCTAAAACCTGGGTTAAATTTACCAATTGTAAGAGAGTGGCCTTTACACTCAGAGACCTCTCACAGATCACCTACCAGCAACTTGATTGTACTTTTTAATGAAATAGTGAAAATCTAATTACTTCATACTAAATAGTATAATATTGAAACCAGTTATTTTATTATAATGGTATTTGGCTTATAATGGAATTTTGGACATTGAGGGATTTATTTATTTAAAAAATCAAAATTGTATATCATATTTTTCTAATGTGTGTTAACAATCTGCCTTCAATTTTGAAGTTTCAAAAGTTTCTTTCAAGGCGACAGTAACGTGCTTGTCTATCTTTTCAAGTTATGCCATATGATACAAAGGGTATACCCACTGGTGTCTTTCAAACACTGTTTTTTTTTTTTGAGTTGGAGTCTGTCACCCAGACTGGAGTGCAGTGGCACGCTCACAGCGACCACAGCCTAGACCTGCTGGGCTCTGGCGATCCTTCACCTCAGCCTTCCAAGTAGCTGGAACTACAAACACTCTTTATTGCTACCTTCTGTTACAAAAAAGTGTCAGCACTACTGTGAAAGTACTTCACACATTCTCTTTCTACTTACACCAGCTGATTTGTTTTTACACACATATATATCAGCATATATATTCCATTTTCTTTATTTGTTTTTTTCATGCAATTTGAATGGAAAAACTTTTAAGGAAACATAAATTTTTGAAAAATTTGCACTGGCATAAGTTTGTCCTATATACTTACCAGCAAATCTTTTTATATCTGCCGAGAGGGAATATCAGAGTGGTTTGCTAGATTTATGATGTCCCCTCAGAGAGAATATTCCAAGTGCAAAGGGTTAATCATTTTAACTTTTTGAATAGTTCTGTCTTATCCTTTTCATCATCAGTATAGTTCAGACATTCATTATTTTCTATTAAAGTGATTATTGAGAATTTTTTCTTATCCAAGTGATATAATACATGTATTGTAGAAAAATTAGAAAATACACATAAGAATAATGAAAATACAAAATGCCTTGTCAAAAACTGAAGGATCTGAGATTTTACCCTACTGTTAAAGCAAATTATTTCATGGATGCTGGCAAAAAATCACAAAACTCTTGTGTCAGGGATAAAGAAAATTTTATTTTTCAGGAATATCAGTATCCAGAGTGTCAGTGTTTGTGCCTGTCTGATCCTCATTTCTCACAAGGGGAATGCAAAGATGTTCAGATGACCACTGCATATGCAGTGGGTTGCATTACAGGAGAGAAACCACAAATCTTTTATGATGGACAGTAAGTCTACCTGACCTTTGCCCTAGAAGGAGATGGTATTATACTGGACAATGAACAGATAGGCTCTTTGCTTTGATACTGTCTGTATCTTTGAAGACTGTTTATTATACACATATCCTTGAAAAGATAGTCTATACCTGATCTCAAACCAGGCAACATGGGGACCAAAGGGAGACCCAAACTTTACCTATATGATGACCACTTGTATACCTAATCCTGAATTATACCCCACATCTTTAAAATAAAAAAGATAGTCTAGAACAAAGGAAATTAGTGTCTCTGCTTTTAAGATGAATAAGAAATACAAGAGAGACAAGGAGAATTATCTCTCAACACACCCGTAATGCTGCTACTCACAGATATTCATTAACATTTTGGTGTACAGGAATACCTCATTTTATTGGACCTTGTTTAATTGTGATTGACAGATATTGCACTTTTTACAAATTGAAGGTTTGTGACAACTTAGGTCAAGCAAGTCTGTTTGCAACATTTTTCCAACAGCCTGTACTCACTGCTTGTCTCTGTGTCACATTTTGGTAATTGTCACAATATTTCAAACTTTGTCTTTATTAATATATCATATGTTATGGTGTTCCATAATCAGTGATTTATTGGAATAGTTTTGGGGTACCACAAACTATGCATAAAATGGTGAATGCAATCAATAACTGTGTGTTCTGACTGCTCCTCTGGCCAGCAGATCCCTAATTTCTCTCCCTCCTCAGGCCTCCCTATTCCCTAAGGCACAACAGTATTGAAATTAAATCAGTTAATAACCCTACAGTGGATTCTAAAGAAGACTTGAACGTGTCTCACCTTAAATCAAAAGCTTGAGATGATTGCACTAAGTAATCAAAACCAGAGATAGGTCAAAAGCTAGGCCTTCTTGCGCTAGTTAACCAAGTTATGAATGCAAAGGAAAAGTTCTTGAAAGACATTAAAATGCTTCTCCAGTGAACACATGGTAAGAAAGCAAAACAGCGTTATTGCTGATAGGAAGAAGGTTTTAGTGGTCTGGATAAAAGGTTAAACCAGTCAGAACATTCCCTTAAGGCAAAGCCTAACCCTGAGCAAGGCCCTAACTGTCTTCAGTGCTGCAAAGGAAGCTGCAGAAGAAAAGTTGGAAACCAGCAGAGGTTACTTCAGGAACTTTAAGGAAAGAAACTCTCAATAGCATAAAAGTACATGGTGAAGCAGTAAATTATCTGTAACACCTAGCTATAATCATTGACGAAGGTGGCTACACACTGAACAAAGATTTCAGTATAGTTGAAATGGCCTTCTGTTGGAAAAAGATGCCATCTAGTCAAAGCTAGAGAAGTCAGTAATTGCTTCAAAGGTTCAAAGGGACAGTCTGACTAGCTTATTAGGGACCAGTGCCACTGGTGACTAAGTTGAAGCCAGTGCTCGTTTATCATTGTGGAAATTCTAGAGTCCTTAAGAATTGTGTCAAATCTCTTCTGCCTGTACTCTGTAAATGGAACAACAAACCCTGGATGATAGCATATTTGTTTGCAGCATGGTTTACGAAAAATTTAAGTCCACTGTTGAGACTTACTGTTCAGGAAAAAAGATTTCTTTTTTTTATTTTTAATAATTTTTAATTTTAAGAATGTGGGATACAATTCAGGGTTAGGTATTCAAATGTTCATTATGCAAGTACCCTTGTTGATGAGGTGTGCCTCCCCCCTTCCCTGGCAGTCTCCCACTACTGCCTATCCCACCCCCCCTCCAATTTCTCACTACTGCCAATCCTTTTCTTGTAGTATTACAGTAATTGTTCAAGGTCCCACTTATGAGTGAGAACTTGTGATATTCAGTTCTTTGTTTCTGTGATAGATCACTCAGTATTATAGACTCTTAAGTCCATCCAAGTTGCTGCAAAGTTCATAGTTTTGTCCTTCTTTATGGGTGTGTAATATTCCATTGTGTATACGTACCACATTTTTTTAGTCCAGTCCTCTTTCGATCGGCAGCATGGTTGGTTCCATGTTTTGCTATTGTGAGTAATGCTGCAATAAACATGCGTGTGCAGGTATCTTTTTCATAGAGTGATTTGAGTTCCTCCAGGTATGTTCCCAGTAGGAAAATTGCAGGGTAGTATGGGAGGTCGGTTTTTAGATCTTTTAGGAATTGCCAAACTGTTTTCCACAGAGGTTGTACTAGTTTACACTCCCACCAACAGTGTAGAAGTGATACCTTTTCCCTGTTTCCTCCCTAGCATCTCTTGTTTTTTTGAGTTATTTATGTTGGCCATCCTGACTGGAGTTAAGTGGTATCTCAGTGTGACCTTAATTTGCATTTATTTGATGACTAATTTTTCATATATCTGGTGGCTGCCTGTATGTCTTTTTTTGAGAAGTGTCTATTCATATTTTTTGCCTACTTTGTAATGGGGTTGTTTGTTTTTCTTTATTTTTGGTACGTTTGAGTTCCTTGTAGATCCTAGATGTTAGGCCTTTGTCAGACATACAGTTGGCAAATATTTTTTCCCAGTCTGTGGGCTGTCTTCCTGCTCTTTTGATGGTTTCTTTGACTTTGCAGAAGCTTGTCAGTTTGATGAGGTCCCACTTGTCTGTCTCCTATGGCATGAGCACGTGGGGTTTTGATCAGGAATGGTTGCCAGTTCCAATTTCCATAAGGGTGTCTCCTGCATTTTCTTTCTTTCTTTCTTTTTGAGTTGGAGTCTCACTTTGTCACCCAGGCTGGAGTGCAGTGGCATACTCATGGACTCCCCATTGTCAACCTGCTGGGATCCGGTCCTTCCGCCTCAGCCTTCCAAGTAACCGGAACTACAGGTGTACGCTACCACACCCAGCCATTTTTTTTTTTTTTAAATTATAAAGAGGTGAGATACAATTCAGGGTTAGGTATACAAACATTGATCATGCAGGTACCCTTGTTGATGATGTATGCCCCTCCCTCTCCTAGCAGTTTCCCTCAACTGTCAATCCCCTCCTGACAGTTTCCCACTACTGCCAGTAGCTTTCTTATAGCATTACAATTGTTCAAGGTGTGTTTACGAGTGAGAACATATGGTACTCTGTTGTTTCTGTGATAGATCACTGAGTATGATCGACAAATCCATCTAAGTTTCTGCAAAGTTCATATATTTGTCCTTCTTTATGACTGCATAATGTTCCGTTGTGTATATGTACCACATTTTTTTAATCCTTTATTTATTGTAGAGATGAAGTTTTGCCAAGTTGACTGGGCTGGTTGCATTTTCTAAGGTTCTTATAGTTTGAGGTTTTACATTTAGTTCTTTGATTCATTTAGAGTTGATTTTTGTGTATGTGGTAGGTAGAGGTCTTGTTTTAATCTTTTGCATGTGGTCCACCAGTTTTCCCAGCACCATTTACTGAATAGGTTCTCCTGTCCCCAGTGGTTGGTGGTGGAGACTTTGTTGAAAATGAGTTGGTTGAGAAATTGAGGTTTTGCTTCTGAATTCTCTATCCTGTTCTTATACCAATACCAGGCTCTTTTGATTATTGTAGTTTTATAATAAAGTCTAAAGTCTGGGAGTGTGATACATCCTGCTTTGGTTTTTTTTTTTTTTTTGCTGAGAATTGTTTTGGCTATTTGTGGTCGTTTCTGTTTCCATAGAATTCCTGTATTGACTTTTTCAAGTCTGAGAAGAATGCTGCTGGTAATTTTATGGGTGTTACATTTAATCTGTAGGTTGCCTTGGGTAGAATGGACATCTTAACAATGTTGATTCTTCCAATCCATGAACTTGGGATATTTTAAAAAAAGATTTCTTTCAAATTGCTCATTTACAGTGCACCTGGTCACCCATGAGCTCTGATGGAGATGTACAAGGAGGTTATTGTTGTTTTCATGCCTTCTGACACAACAGCCATTCTGCAGCTCATGGATCCAGGAGTCATTTTGACTTTCAAATAGTATTATCTCAAAAATACCTTTTTATAAGGCTATAGCTGCCATAGATAGTGATTCCTCTGACTGATCTGGAAAAAGTAAATTGAAAGCCTTTTGGAAAGGATTCACTGTTTTAGATGACATTAAAACCCTACATCTTTAAAATATAAATAAACAAGCATTCATGGTTTTTGGGAAGAGGTCAAAATATCAGCATTAGTAGGAGTTTAGAAGAAGTTTATTCTAACCTTCATGGATGACTTTGAAGGATTCCAGACTTCAGTGGAAAAAGTCACTGCAGATGGAGTGGAAATAGCCCGAGTATAGCAAGAGAACTAGAATTAAACTTGGAGCTTGAAGATGTGAATTGCTGAAATCTCATGATCACACTTGCACAAATAAGGAGTTGCTTCTTAGGGATGAGCAAAGAAGGTGGTTTCTTGAGGTGGAAGCTACTCCTGGTGAAGAAGCTGGGGACATTGTTGAAATGACAATAAGAGATTTAGAATATCATATAAACTTAGTTAATAAAACAGCAGAATTTGAAAGGATCTCCAATTTTGAAAGTGTTACTCTGTGTAAATTGCCATCAGATAGCATTGTGTGCTACAGAGAAATCTTTGTAACTTCATGGTCTTATGAAACTGTCACAGACACCCCAGCATTCAGGGACGACCACCCTGATTAATCATTCAGCAACCATCAACCTGAGATCAGATCCTCCACCAGCAGAAGTATTACAACTCATTGATGGCTCGAATAATTTTAAGCATATTTTTGCAATAAAGTATTTAAAAAATACTAAGTAATGTATATTTTTTAAATATAACGTTATTGCATACTTAATAGACTGCAGTAAAGTGTAAATACAAATTTTATATGTACTGGGAAAAATTTGTGTGAATCGCTATATCATTATATTATTTTATCTTGATTATCTGGAACAGAATCTGCCATAGCTCCAAGGTATGCCTGTATATCTTGTAGGAGTTTTTTGTTTACATACACACACACACACACACACACACACACACACACACACACACACGTATATATATTCTTTCTTGTTTTCTAGGTAAATCTTTACCTCTTGCTTATTCTGTCTTACTGAGATGGTAATGGTTATCAGTTGTTTAATAGCAGCGTTGGTAGAAGGTCTTTTTGTCTTACTATTTGATTTTATGTATGATAACTGTTGCAGGTCATTAAGAAAATGATGTTAATTTAAGTGAAAAATACTTGATAAAATATTTTCAAATAATAAACTTAACAGACACTTTTTAACCCTTTGCACTCAGATTTCTCCTCTGAGGGGGCATAAAAGAAATTGCTGGTGATTATACAGGACATACTTATGCCAGAGCAAATTTTTCAGAATGTAGGTTTCTTTTACGTTTTCCCTCAAATTGTGTGAAGAAGCAAATAAAGAGATAGAATATGTGAAAAAATGTCAGCTGACTTTATGTAGAAAGAGAATGTTTGAAGTGCTTTCACAGTAGTACACAGACTGGACAATAAATTACATGTTATTAATGTAGGGGGAAGAAAATAAGAACACATTGTCTGCTCGAATAGAAAAACACCAGGTAGATGATGTCAAACAGATTACTGTTGCACAACATGTATCAATGAACCTACAATGCACATCACTTACTGTTTCACATGGTTTTCTTCTTTTGTCTTTTGATACAGTGAATTGTCTTGAGGTTTTCTACTAATGAACTACCCTTGCATTCTCTGGATGAACCCTGCTTAATTAAATAATATAGTATATAATAGAATATATAATGGCATATTTATGTTCTAAGATACTGAATTTGACTTGACAGTTTAGGATTTTTGCACTTATGTTTATCAGGTTTTCTCCACAGTTTTTTGTTATGCTCCTCTGGTATCAGCATTGTCGTTTAATGAATTGGGGCCAGGTGTGGTGTCTCACGCCTGTTAATCCCAGCACCTTGGCAGGCTGAAGTGGGAGGACTGTTTGAGTCCAGGAGGTCAAGACCAGCCTAGGCAACATATTGAGAGCTCATCTCCACACACACACACACGCGCGTACACACACACACACACGCACACACACACATCAAGACCAGCCTAGGCAACATATTGAGAGCTCATCTCCACACACACACACACACACACACACACACACGCGCGTACACACACACACGCACGTACATACACACACACACACACACATATACACACACACACCAGGCATGGTGGTGCACATCTGCACTCCCAACTACTCGGGAGTAGCATTTGAGATCAGGAGTTTGAGACTGGTTAGTCATGATCCTGCCTATATATTTCATCCTGGACAACAGATCAAGACCCCAACTCAGAAAAAAAAAATGAATTGGTTAACTTGTAATCTTATTTCTATGTTGTAATACTATTTATATGGAATGGAAAATGTCTGTTCCTTGAACTTTTTTTTTTTTTGTTATAACTCTTGTAAAATCTTTTAGGGTAGGCGCCTTTTGAAACATTCAGTCTTTCTTTATGGATTTATTGTTTTCTATGGTCATTGGTCTATTTAGGATTTCTTTTTCATGAGTCAGTTTTTTAGTAATGTTTGTTTTCTAAGGAAATTATTCCTTTTTCCAGGTTTGAAGTTAATGGTATAAAAGTAAACACAGCATTATTTTGTAGCTTTTTTATGTTCCCTCTAGAGTTGTATTCAAGCTTAATCCCAATCTTTATTATTTTTCTCTTGTATCTTATTTTCATGATTAGACTCACCAAAAGTTTGTCTGGTCAGTTGCTCCTTTAGAGTCACCTTTTGGCTTTCTTTTCTTTTTTTTTTGAGTTGGAGTCTCACTCTGTCGCCCAGACTGGAGTGCAGTGGCTGCTCCCGGCCACCGCAGCCTTGACCTGCTGGGCTCCAGCGATCCTTCCGCTTCAGCCTTCTGAGTAGATGGAATTACAGGTGCACGCTACCACGCCTGGCTAATTTTTTTATTTATTTATTGTAGAAATGGTCTCGAATCCGCGGGCTTGGGCAGTCCACTCTCCTCAGCCTCCCAAAGGCGCAGGATTACAGGCTGAGCCACCGAGCCCAGTATTTTGGCTTTATTGATAGTATACTTTTAAAAAAAATTCAGTATTTTGGCCAGTCATGGTATTTCATGCTATAATCCCAGCACTTTGGGAGTCTAAAATGGGAGTCTAAAATAGGATGATCTCAAACTCCTGCTTGAGCCCAGGAGTTTGAGATCATCTTAGACAACATAGTGAGTGAGCCCTCTTCAAAGAAATAAAAAAAATTAGCCGAGCTTAGTGGCACACACCTGTAGTCTCCGCTACTTAGGAGGCCTGAGGCAGAAGGATCGCCTGAGCTCAGGAGACCAAGCTTGCGGTAGCTGTGATCATGCCACTGCACTCCAGCCTGGGTAACAAAGTGCGACCTCGACTCAGAAAAACCCCATTATTTTCATTTTTCATGTCCCTTCTCCCCCTTCCTCCCTCCTTTATCTTTCATCTTGGGTTAAAAACTAGTACCTTTGGAGTTTGGATCTGCTTTTCATTTGCCTGAGAATCTCTACAGTTATGATAAATATCATTGTAATAGATGAGTACTTTTTTAAGTTCTTTTGCTAAGGTTACAAATGGCTTCATTCTCAGTGTCAAGCATATTTTTCACAAAGGAATTGTCATGCCCTAGTTTTAGATAGTTCTATATCAATTTGGATGTTGAATTTTAGGAATGAACTTTATAATAACTGTAGGCCACTTCACCTGACTGGGTGAGTATGTAATGTTTTTTACGGTATTTGAAATGTTCTTTTCCAGATTGAATTAGAAACATATTTTTGTTAACATGATTTAAGAAATGGGGTTGTACTCTTTTACTAAAGTGGATAGATTATTCTTTGGTTACTGTGTTCCGTGTGTATTTCTTTATTGATAAAGAGCATTGGTTTTCAAACTTCAGCATGTATTAGAAACACCTGGAAGGACTGTTAAAAGAGATTGCTGGGCCATACCATAGAGGTTCTGATTCATTAGTTCTGGGATGAAACCTGAGAGTGTGTTTGTTTGTTTTGTTTTTGGAGTAATAGTCTCACTCTGTTGCCCAGGCTAGAATGTAGTGGCATGCTCATAGTTATTGCAGCCGCAAGCTGCTGGGCTCAGGCGATGCTTCCACCTCAGCCTTCCAAGTAGCTGGAACGACCGGTGAGTGCCACGATGCCCAGCTAATTTTTTTATTGTAGAGATGAAATCTCACCAAGTTGCCCAGGCTGGTCTCGAACCCCTGGGCTTAGGCAGTTCTCTCGCCTCTGCCTCCCAAAGTGCTGAGATTACAGGTGTGAGCCACCATGCCAAGCGTGCATTTCTAATAAGTTCCAGGTGATGCTGCTACTGCCAGCCCCAAAACCACTTTAGAACTACTGACATAATTATATTTTTAATAAAGCATAGTCAGTTTAATTCAATCCAGACTTGCTTTTTCAAATTTATATATTCTTTCATTGATGATACATCATATGGCTCTGTTATACTCAAGATTTTTTGTTTTATTGTTATTTTAAAATTCTGTTAAGCAAAAATAAGGGACTATGAAACAAGTTAGAAAAAATATTGTAGTTGTTGAAGCTGGGTCTTGAGTACATTGAATACAATGATGGTTTCTAATGCTCCCCTCTACTTTTGTGTATGTTTGAAAATTTTCTTAGTGAAGAGGTTTTATTAATACTGTATTGTTTAACTTATGTGGATATAACTTTATTGTATTTGATTTTTTAATAGAGTAAGGACAAGATTGCATCCTACAGCAAAACTCCAAAAATTGACCGAAGTGATGTAGGAAAGGAGATGAAAGAGAAATCATCCATGAAACGTAAACTTCCTTTTACCATTAGCCCATCAAGAAATGAAGAACGAGATTCAGACACAGGTAGAATAATTTGCTGTTTTCTGGTAAAATCTTAATCATGCTTTCACTGTGATTTTCCTCTTTTGTGCATCACTTCTTGACACTCCAGTTTATAGGAATATTTATACTTCAGTATATCAGATTTATAATTGTGGGACAGAAATTCACCTATTTATCACCCAAATGTGATAAATATCTCTAACTAGTGATGGAAACAATTTCTTTATTCCTGATTCTTTGAATGAGTATTGAAAATCTCCTACCACTTTTGGAACTTAATTTTTTGGTGCACGGTCAAATGACAAAAATTTATTCAGTGATAAGGAACCATTAGGATGTGGTAGGTTGGAAAAAGAGTTGTTGAAATTTTGTGAACTTATTAGATACCAAGAAGTTTAGGCACTTTAGATTCAAAAATGAATTAGAAATATATATTACATGCACACAAAAATTGAGACTAACTCCCTCAGTGCTATTTATAGTACTTTTGTTTCTCAAAACTCTTATCAGAAATGTATAGTTGAGTTCAGTCATTGCCAATTATTCATAATAGATGAGAACCTTATTATTGCTGTGTAATGAATTAGGCTGTGTTTTTTGCCCTGAACTAATCATTTCTTGAAACTAATATAAACTTGAATGTTTGTATGTACTTATCATAATTGTTTTAGTCCTTGCATTAAATAATCATCAGCTTCACTCACAGAAAGTTAGTGTTCCATTCTAATTTTATAAACAGAGATTACATCCTTCTTAATATCTTTGTAGACATTTTAATTTTTAATACAAAAATGATCTTAACTTTGGAAACTGAAAATTCTCTAAAGATATTTGAAACAGCCTATGCTAACATAGCTTTAGAAAATACTTAATTTGTGGTACATGCTTTTAGTCTCCTTTTATGTGCATTTTGCTTTAATTCTTGGATTGAATTAAAAATTGTTCTTAGACACTGGTGACTTTTTTTAAACTTTGAACATTACTCTTTCTTATAGTGATTAAGAAATTTGTGTTTGTTCATTTTAAGATACATTGGTTTCTTCTAGAGAGTCAGAATCTTTTTTTTCTGAAGCATGACTTTCCTTAGCCCTAAGCATATTCTCTAGCTTTCACTAAGTCTCTTAGCCAAGAAGAAGGTACTTACGTGCCTTTGGATAGCTGTTTAAGATTTAATTCTTCTCACGTATTCTCCTTAAAGTTTTTTTTGCTAGTCATTTTAAAATTATACTACCCAGATTTTGTTTTCCAATGACAATGATATCTCTGATAGTAGTTTGAAGAAGAAATTTTGATAAATTCAAAGTATGTTAACACTTTTTAGGAATAAATAAGGTTTCAAATAATAAACTTCCCATGAGAGCCTTTGTTTCTAGGTCAGGTGAATTATACTTCTTCTACTTAGGGTAAAATAAAGGAGAAAATGTAACTTAGGAATACATGAACTTTAGGCACTGAATAAATGTAATCCAATTCATATTTTAATAATTGGATTACATACCTAATTTTGAAAAGTGACATGCCATTGCCAAACAAAATTTTGATGGATTTTAAGACATAGATTGCTGACTCTTGAATGGTGCAGGGATTAGAGGTGCCAACCTCCTTCTTCCCCACTTCACAGTCAGAAATCCATATATAATTTTTGACTTCTCATGCATAACTACTAATAGCCTGCTGCTGACTACAAGCCTTACCAATAACATAAACAGTTGATTAACACATATTTTGTATGTTCTGTGTATTGTATACTGCATTCTTTCAGTAAAGTAAGAGAAAAGAAAATGTTACTTAAGAAAATCGTAAGGAAGAGACAATATATTTACTATTTATTAAGTAGAAGTAGATTATCATAAATATCTTCATTCTTCACATTGAGCAGACTAAGGAGGAGGAGGGAGAGGAGGGGTTGCTCTTGCTGTCTTAGGCGTCAGAAACTGAAGAAAATCCACAAACAAGTGGATTCGAGCAGTTCGAACCCATGTTGTTCAAGGATTCACTGTATTTATAATTTTAGTAAGGTGAATCTGTAAATTTTAGTAAATAATAGATTAAGACTTTGGTTTTCCATACCACAGGCTACAGAAACATTAAGAATTTCCTTAGCCCCAACATGTGTTATTTGCATTCCAACTCTCTTTTACTTTTTTATAATTTAAAAAAGTAGAATTTAGGTACCAGCAAGTGAGATTTTCCATAGGAAAGATAAGTACAGCACCAAACTTCATATTTGACATTGATCTTTTTAATGGATTGTGCTATATTTTAAGCTACAAGGTGAAATTATGAATGAAGATTAAGAGGGGGAGATATTTACAGGATATATCAAAACTCAATATAAACCGGACTCGGTGGCTCAGCCTATAATCCCGTGCCTTTGGGAGGTTGAGATGAGTG
>NW_007246174.1:189232-194224 GCF_000164805.1 Carlito syrichta
CGGGAGTGGCCACTGCACTCCAGTCTGGGCGACACAGTGAGACTCCAACTCAAAAAAACCCCAAAAACTATATATATATCATTTAAAGATCTCTTAAATGTGAAAAGAAAAACAGAAAAATGAGAAAATGGACAAAAATACAAGCAGGTAGGTAGTTCAGAACAACAGAATGACAGTTGGCCAAAAACAAACCACATGAAAGATACATCAGTAGTAATCAAATAAATATAATTTATGATTGACAAGATTGGTTTGGTCTAAATCATACCCACTGGGTATGGACTAGAAACAGGAATTTGCTTAGTTGTTCTAAGGAATACCCTGTTTAGGGTAAATGTGTCAACATGTATAAAAACTAAGTTTCTTACCATTTAACTAATTTCTTCTTTTGTCATTTATTCTATATGAATAATTATGTATGAAAGCAAACATTTATCTTTGAGAATATTTGTCTCATTTTTTTATACTAACAAAAAAAACCCCTGTAAAATTGTGTTAATATAGGATTTGTTAAATTAGGATAAATCCAAAGAAGAAATGTGATTTTCACCTTTAAAAATAACATTGTGAAAAAATACACAATACGGAAAGATGTTCCTGGTATTAGAAATGAAAAACTAGTTTATGAAACACTTTGTACTGTTGCCTTGCATTAAAATTATAATTTGTATACTTACCTCTATGTATACATGTGTACATATGATATATGAGGAGGCGACCTCCCAAAAATGGAATTTATTTATTAAAAGTTTGTGTATTTATTCTTATATGTTTAAACCTAAGTCACCTTCAAAGTATCCTCCGTTTGATGCAATACGTCTACTGAGATGCTTTTTTCATTGTTCAAAACAGTTTTTAAACTCATCAATTTTGATGCCCTTTTAGTGTTTCTGTCATTTTTTGTTTTACCTTTTCCACATGGGCAAAAACATTTCCGTTGAGGATGTTTCTTTATCGGGGGTGGAGGGAGTTGCTTGGGGTGAGATTGAGTGATTAGGGAGGGTGGGACACAGAAGTCATGCTGTTTTTGGTCAAAAGCTTGGGAACACTCAGTACAGTGGTACTGGCAGTTGCATTTTCAGCTGTTTGCCATGCCTCAGATGTTTCTTCCCCAAATCGTAATGCAACCTTCTCAAAATTTCCAGATAAAAACTTGGGTTGACTGTTTAATCTTGAAGAACAAAGTTCAAGTGCACAACAGAGAGCCCACCCTCCAAAAGATAATTCCGGAGTTTTTTGGGTCTCCTTTGGATGTTAACACTCTTATGGAAAGATAAAATAAGACTGTGTAGATATGAAAGACTGTTTCACTTAGGAACTAAGCCTAAACCTCGTGGGTGTATTTTGGGTCCAGAACAAAATATAAATGTTGTAAACCCTGACTTAGTAAAAGAGCAGGGGGTAGGGAATAAGGTGAAAGCATTAGTAACCTTAGTAACCTTATGCAGCTGATCATCTCTTGTAAGCAAATGATTAACAGGCATTGTCTAAAATGAAATATGTAGTTTTTGAAAATGATTGCTTAAACTTTTTAATGTTTCTTTATTTAAAATTGCTTTATATTTATATTTTAGTATATATTATCTTTTAAAGAAACAATTTCTTTAGTTTCTTATCTTTTTATATTGGATTAAAATAAGATTAATCATGACGCCTGTTATTTAAAAATAGCATACATGTTCTTTTCCTATTCTTAAATACATTTATTTCTGTCTCTGTTCCTTTGTCTTTACATATATTTAAAGGGATGCATGGAATAATGCTCACTATAGGTTAATATTTTATTTCCAGCGTGTGGGATATTTGTAACCTTCCTTTTTTGTATTTTTTGTGTGGCTTGAATTTTTGAAATAATGGTCATATGGTACTTTCATAAAGTCAATAATTTTTATGAGAGGTATTCATATCATTGTCCAAGGAAGGCCCATTGGTCACCAGAATCAGCAGTAATGTCATCGGCAGAAGGAGAGTATCGTCTTTTTTTTTAAATTGGAGTCTCACTCTGTTGCCCAGGCTGAAGTGAAGTGGCACAATCACGACTCATTACTCCCTTGACCTCCTGGGATCAGGTGATCCTTCTGCCTCAGCCACCCAAGTTGCTGGGGCTACAGGTGTGTACTACCATGCCCAGCAAATTATTTTGATTATTATTATTATTTTTTTATAAAGGCAAGGTCTTGTTTTATTGCCCAGGCTGATCTCAAAACTGCTGGTCTCAAGCGATTCTCCTACCTTGGCCTCCCAAAGTGCTGGGATCACTGGCATGAGGCACCATAGTCGGCCTTCGTCTTCATTTTGAAATACCCTAGTGAGTTTTAAACTTTCTAAATTCTCAGTTACTTTGTATTTATTAATTTTTTTTTAAAAGAAAATGCTTGCTGGAAAAGTAGCTGCTTGACTAGAAAGATAAAATTTGGAAAGGGATAATTTGAAATCATGCCAGTAGGTCTTTGTAGCTGCAACTATGAGGGGGATACCAAAAAACCCAGAATTTATTTTTAAAATTTTTTGTGTTTATTCTTACATGTTTAAACGTCAATCACCTTCAAAGTCTGATGCATTGCACCTATCAAAATGCTTTTCCCACTCCTCAAAAAAGTTTTTGAACTTGTCAATTTTGGTGCCTTTCAGTGTTTCTGCCATTTTTTTGTTTTGCCTCTTCCACATTGGCAAAATGTTTTCCTTTGAGGTCTTTTTTCATCCAGGGAAATTAAAAAAAAAAGTTGCTGGGGCAAGATTGGATGAATATGGAGGGTGGGGTATAGGGGTCATGCCATTTTTGGTCAAAAGCTTAAGAATACTCTGTGTGGCACAGGCAGTTACAGTGGTAAATCACCCATCATGAAATGGGCAAACATGCTGAAAGAATCTCAAAAAAAAATTTCACTGAAGCTGAACACAGCCTCTCACAACAACACTAACTGGTACATGGATGCCAATGTGTTCCTAGAACACTTACCTAGCAGGGGAAGCCTGTACCACAAGGGGCTTGCCCTCCAAAAAATAATTCCATTCTTTTTGGTCCCACCTTGAAATTCATTCCGAATTATTTTTTTAAACAAATTGCCAATATACTTGCTTATATAATTCCAGTATCTATCCCACATTGTCTTACTCTATCAGAAAATTCCCATAAATTTTGTCCTATGGAATATTAAGAAGCCAGTATATACTGTCACCCATTGAACCTATGGAAGTGTCAAAGCAACTGCTTATCTAGAAGTCATTTCTTATACCTGCTACATCAACTTCCTTTATCATATGTTTTTACTTTTTACTGTCAATCTCTCCTAGTCTACAATTCTGACAGGATAGATTAGTGTAGTTATAATAATGTAAATCATAGCATAACACTTGTTATAAAAGATTTTAGAGTCTGACCCGTGTTGGACTCCCTTCTCAGTCCTCTGCAAGCTCTAGCCCTATAATCTTACTTCTTGTAAGTCCCAGCTTCTTTATCTGTGAAAGTGCATCTGATAATAGCAACTGCAGAGAATTGTGACCTTAAGTGACACAACATGCAAACTTAGTTTGTGAAACATTAAACATAATGGAAAACTAATACTAGTTTAAATAGATAAGGATTTTTACGTTTAATAATAATTATGGCAGGCAAAGGCAATGCAGAGTTTGTATCGCAGCTCAATAACGCCTTTCATGTTAATGCTCTACTACACTTAGTACATACATGGGCTTTGTTCTTAAGCATTTTTCCTTATAGTCACAAGATTGTTGCTTCTTCTGGGCAGAAAGGAGGGGGGAGAACTAAGGACAAAAGTGTCTTTCTCCTAGTGAGACTTGGCCTTTTTACTGATGAAACAACCTCCTGTGGAACTTCTGCCTGCATCTCATTCATTCGGCTATTCTAGTTGCAAGGGAGTCTGAAAACTCAAAATACTTTTATCTGACAAAAATTGGGGTATTCCTGGTAAGATGGGAAGAATTAATGTTGTATAGGCATCTTACAATATCTGCCACTGTATATAAAGTATACAGTAAACAATAACTTTTGTCACCTTTAATAGTTATTAAGTTTTCTACCTATGTGTGCTTTATTCCTCCACTATCAGTTGTAAAATCATACTTTCCTAGTCTCATGACATCCAAGGGAAAGCCATAATTCCTTTAAATGAAATTATTGAACAGCTGTCTAGGCTACATATAAGGGAGTCTCTTTTTGGATCTTTAAACTAAATTTGCAATTATTTTGTTATGAGTAATATTATTAAAAGCATCTTTGCAGACTGTATTTTTGTCATACCCTGAACTATTTTTTTCTACTTTTTTTTAATGAGTCAGTCTCACTCTGCTGCCTCCTGCATCAGCCTCCTGAGTAGCTGGGATTACAGGTGCATGCCACCACACCTGGCTAATTTTTTAAAATTATTTTTTTTGTAGAAATGAGCTCTTGCTATGTTGCCCAGGCTGGTCTCAAACTCCTGGGCTCAAGCAGTTCTCCCACCTTGACTTCCCAAAGTGTTGGGATTACATGTGTGAGCCACTGTACCAGGCCATACCCTGAATTGTTTGTTTATTCATTCTTAGGGGTAGGTTACAGTGTTAAAAGGGTTAAACATTTCTATGCTTTGTTATGTTTCTCCAAAATGATCATACCTAGTTACAAAGCCTCCATCAGTATATGAATGTTCAAGTAGCATTGGGAGACATGTTTTTCTTTAGATTTTGTAGATCTGTAAAGGTAAGCCAGTAGTGTTCATCATTTTAAATTGCTTATTTAAATAACTAGAAAAATACAATACTCACTTTTTTCTTTTAGTATTTGCTTTCTCTTAGTATTATTTATTGGCTTACTACATTTTTTTTGCAAAAGATAATATTTTTTTTTTCAAAAGATAATGTCATATGAGAAAATTCACAGAGGCACAGTATGATCTGTTCCCGAAGTCTGTGGTGGCAGCTGTAGAGCAGGTTGAAATTTTATCAACTAAATCTTCTCTGCCAGTCACCTTAGAAGTCCTATTTCTTAAGACT
>NW_007246174.1:194551-275622 GCF_000164805.1 Carlito syrichta
TCATCTCATCTCTTTGGGAGGCCGAGGCAAGTGAATTGCCAGTAGCCTGTGGGTTCGAGACCAGCCCAGGCAACTTGGTGAGACCTTGTCTCTACAATAAATAAAAAATTAGCCAGGTGTGGTAGCCCATGCCTGTAGTTCTGGCTACTTGGAAGGCTGAGGCGGAAGGCTTGTTGGAGCCCAGCAGGTGTGCTGTGAGTGTACCACTGCACTCCAGCCTGGGCGACAGAGTGAGACTTCAACTCAAAAAAAAAAAAAAAAAAGCAGGTATTGATTGTCTTGCTATAAAGAACATAACAGAGAGAGAAAATTGCTCTGCTTAACCCTCAGTGTTTTAAGTCTGTCTCATAAATAGCAGTAGTCTCATCCAGCCTAGTCTCAGTATAGCATAAAGGAAGAAATAGTTGAGTGAGGGGACAGAGTATAAGAGCTTTAATTTTCCAGCTCCTGAATTAAATCTCTGTAGAATATATATTCACAGGCCCCAAATAGAAACATGCTTATTTAAGTAAAAACCAACAGGTCAACTGGGCTCGGTGGCTCAGCCTGTAATCCCGCGCCTTGGGAGGCTGAGGTGAGTGAATTGCCTGAGTCCGCGGGTTCGAGGCCCGCCTGGGCAACTTGGCAAGACCTCACCTCTACAATAAATAAAAAAAAAATCAGCCGGGCGTAGTAGTGCGCGCCTGTAGTTCCAGCTACTTGGAAGGCTGAGGCAGAAGGATCGCCGGAGCCCAGCAGGTCGAGGCTGTGGTGGCCGGGAGCGGCCACTGCACTCCAGCCTGGGCAACAGAGTGAGACTCCAACTCAAAAAAACAAACAAACAAACAAAAAAAACCCAACAGGTGTGTGGGGTCAGGGTGAATTGGTTACTTCCAAAGGAAGATATGGATAAACTGTTAAACTAGCTCCTTATATTAATGAATATAATTGAAAGTTCAGTTTATCCGCTGTGCTTTAATCTTTTAAAGTAATATGATCTGCTTTCAATAATCCATTTAATCCAAATGGCACAGTTCATTGGTTCCCACTTTTTCTTTGCAGTCTATGGAGGTCATTTAAGATGTTTTGCTTGTCTTTAAATGAAATGTCAAATACTATTTTTCATGGAATTCTTGTAGTTGCTGACTAAATGTATTCAGTTTTGAAATACGTGTTCATTGAAAATCTTATCATTCAATCTATTTGCCGATTTTAGAATAGATATAAATGTTATTTTATTAATGATTTCCCTTCTTGTTGAGTATATCTTCTCATTACTAAACTTTTAGGCTTATCTTTAAAATTCTCTTGTCTAAGTGGAACACTTGATTAGTTATACTTAACTGAAATCATGACTGTTCTGTCTATAACAGTAGTCCTTAAAAATATGTGTCAGTAAATTGAGAATGTGAAGATTAGAATAATATTATGAGTTAAAGTGGCATATTGTATATAAGTGAATTATTTGCTCTGGCCATATCACCAGAGTTAATTCTCCAAATTCTTTTTTCTCTGTTTTGAATTGTTAGGCAAAATTTCATATTTTTAACTGTTAAACTTTGTTTTGGTTTAGACTGCCTTCTTTCTAAGAGGTTTTCAGTAGTAATCACTAGTAATTTATACTATTTGAAATATATGTAATTCATAGAAAGGTCTGTGGTCTAGGATGGTAGTGAAATCTAAAATGTTCTGTTGTCTTAGGAGTAATTTTGGCACTCAGCACAAAAAAAGGTGATTCAAGGTTTCTCAAGACAAATTCTAAATGGAAAACAAGTGATAGAGCACTGCCTCTTTCTCTATCATTCAGAGATTGAAAAAATATATGAAAAAATATATAGCGTCAAAAGAAGAGAGTGTATGTTTTAATAAATAATGTCTATTTATTGTTGAAACTGCTTGGTTGAATTTCTCAAATTAAAGATATTTCAGTTGGAGAAACTGAAATCTTGGGTTTAGCCAAACTTCTGTTTTAAATGTGCTTTTGGCTTTACCTTAAAAATAATCTTTTGGAAGAACAATAATAGCTTATTAAGTAACTGGTGGTCTTTTGAAAAATGTTGGTTTGTGAATTCTGCATTTCCCTTCGTGTGCTTTTTTCTTTTCTTCTGTCTCTTCTCATTCTGTAGATTCAGATCCAGGACATACAAGTGAAAATTGGGGGGAGAGACTTATATCTTCTTACAGGACATATTCAGGTAATTAGATTATCAGGTGCTCCTGTTTAGCCAGTGATTTCTGTCACGTTTACAATTAATTATTGTACTATAACTTATTTTCAAACCTATAAGTAGATATTTGGTTAAATAAATGAACTACACGAGTGACACCAAATTTCCCTATTTTTGTTCTGAGATACCTAGTGTGTCATATTCAACACATGCTATGTGTGAACCTTGTAGAAGGACTGTATACCTCCACTCAGATTTTGTACAGCACTATGTGGGGAACACCATTCATGTGAAAGTCAATCCTTGGCATTGTGCAGTGCAGTGACTCCTGTGGAAAAATACCCAAGCTCCTTAGTCTGTTTTGTTGTATATCCTTCTCAAGGTATACCTGATTTCAGTAGACAGTGTTATCTAACCCTTTAGTCATGTGATGTATTTTTAAAAAACATTAAAATTATTTTTCCTCTGAACTCTCTAGTCTTTATTGACTTTGTTGCCTAGGTTGAATTTCACCATAAGTGTATTAAAATACCAGGTTATATGGAGAAATGCTGGTTACCAGTTAACTGTTTGGGATCCCTCTATTCACCTATGGCACCAGTTTTTTACTGATTCATAATTGCTCCAGCTAGAAAAATACAAGAGAATATATACTATCATTTAAAAATAATAAATGTATTCTCTACTATGTGAAACAGTTAAATGTTTTGTTTGTCCTTTTTTAAAGTGGGCTAACATTCTCATCTCTGAACTTATAAAAACTGAATCTAAAGTGTCTAGTTTTCAGGGTATGCATTTAGCTATAAAAACTGATAAAAACTTTCTGTTTCTGATTTTCTTATTTTATACATTTGTAGGATTGTGTGGGGTGGTAGAAGAACGAAATAGTTGTCTTTAAAATTATCTTGAAAGTTGTTAATGAGGCTGATTAATTAAACCAGTAGTACCTGGTTTCCAAAACTGAGGTGAAAGGGGCATATTAGCAATCAGTTACTGTGGAATTAGGCATAATTTTCTAAAGGGTGATTCCTAAGCACCATGGTGCACCTGAGAACTGTATGTATACAAAACCATCATGATCTGAGTGTCATTGCTGAAAATCAAAAGATACAGACATTCAACTGTTAGAGATTCATGTAAATATTTTAGAACCAGAGAGTCATGACAAATATTTTCCTTAGAATTGAAGTATATACATTGCAAACATGATTGATTTAATTATGTTTATCTGTATTTGAATTATAGTCTTATTGGTTACTCTTACACAGTGATTGCTTTGTGGGGAGATGTCATATTCTTTAATTTTTGAGACACTATAAGGTTTATGAACAAAGATTCCCAAGAAACATAATTTTGTCTCATCTCCTTAATATGTATTCTAGACTTAATTGGGATGTGATAATGTTGACCTTTCTCTCTATTTTGACAAGGCCTGAAAAGAAAACGTTCAGTCTTCAACATTATGAAACCGGGACATTTTTGTTTTTTTGAATATTCTCTGGACCTTGAAAGGAAGAATGTTAGATTGTTGAATAGTTTATTTCTCTGTTTGCTTTGAGTAGTCTTAGGTGAATTTCTTGGAGTTTTTTTTTTTTTTTTTCTTAAAAGTCTCTAGTCTGTCTGAATTGAACTTTGAGTTAATAGTAGACTGCTAAATGAGCACATTTGTCAGTGTACCTATGTTTAAACTTCAAAGTTCTGGTCTACTGTTTGGATAAAAAAATAAAAGTTTCAGTTACTAAATCTTGAGAAGTAGCTCTTTATCAAAGAGTATAGTGTACCATCACTTTTTATTTATGTTGGGTTAGATTCTTTAAAGGACAAATCCCAGATAGTGTTATTGACTGCTCTAAACTTGAAAATGCATACTTTTGGCACATGTTAGTCTAACACAGTGTTGAAGAATGGTGTAGTTGTCTCTAACCTAGCTACCTTACACCAACTACTGTTCAGTTTCTATTCCTATCTCGTGCAAAACATGAACTCACACAAATGACTATGGTATCTTAATGAAAGAAAATAGAGTTCATATTGGATGCTAGCATATAATTTGAATTTTTGTTTTAAAAAAGTAATTTTTAGTGTCTCCTTGGCATATATCATTCTATTGATCAGTGTGTTTTTAGCATTGTAGTAAAATGTTAATTAATTGACCAAAAATGTCAACTGTTTTGCAAATAAAAATAGAAGACAAAATTTTATAACATTTTGAGGATAGATGCTAAGTATTTTTTTCCCCTCTGATTACTAGATTTTGCTTCTTTTCCTTGAAACATCTTTTCTACTTAATATAAAATTTTTGCAATGTTAAATATATTAATTTTAGGAAAGAATTACATTCATTATATTTAAAATTTTGTTATTCAAATAGAAAACCATTAAAGCAGCACAATAGTTATTAAATACTAGAGAACCAAGACATACAGAAAATTACTAAGAGAAAGAGTATGTGTACTTTTCAGGAAGAAAAATAGGCTTCTCCAAAAATAGAGCTTAATAGTTTAGCAGTAAGTTAGGCTAAATATTGTACTGAGATTGACTTTATACTAAATTGAATCACTAATTATATTAAAAATATGAAAATAAAAGATACTGAAAAAATATAACGATTTAAATTTTAATTTTTGTTTGTATGTAAAATAAAAATTTCAGTAAAGTGGACTTTTTAATAATTTGTGGGCAACAGACTTTATTAGGACCTCTAGTAGTTCTTGGCCATGAAGGATGCCAGTTTATTTTAATGTAGGTGGTACACTAGAAGAATTCTTAATTTCTTATGCCTACTAATAATATCATTTTCATTAATTTCTAGAAATTTGCTAGATTAATAAATGTTTATCTCTTAGATTATTCTAGCTGCTGGTCACATCTGCCTGAAAAGAAATCACTGTATTTACTATTAGCTTTCCCTTCTTCCACTCATTTTTTTGTTTACATTTTTGTAGCTTCTCTTTGCAGGTACCCTCAAACTTGTATCAGTAAAGTCCAGATGTTTGTATAGGGTTTTTCAAAAAACAGATGCCTAGACAGGTAATAGCCAGAACTCTGCATTAGCCTTCATAGGGCTCCTGCATTAACACTCAGAGGAGTCCTAAAGAAAAGACAGAACTCCTTATCTCACTTACAGATTTCAGTTCAGTCTGAATTTCCTGGCCCTTAATGAAAAATACAGGCTACTTTGCTAGTGTATTTTCTAAGTAGTTAAATCTGAGAGCTGACTTTGTGATGGATTAGGCCTCTTTGAAGAGGTCCTTGGAAATTTTGGAATTTTTTTTGGCAAGATGTGTGTTCATCCACAGCCACACAGTGTCTTTAAGTTACTCAGTTATAGCTTTTATTTAATATCATTTCATATTCAGCTATCCAATCACAAGAATAAAATGATAAGGTGCTTTTTAAAAGTAGTTATTCTTTGTGATGAGACTTGGCTTAAATACTTAGCTCTTTGGGAGATTGTACAAATCATTGCTGGAATTAGGGAAGTAATTTGAAGGAGCATTGCTATATATGTATTTTTAGTAATAACTAAGAAGAATAAAAGTATAGTGAATGAAAGAGAATTTTCAAAGGTAAATACTAAGGGTTGTTTGAAATGTTACTGAAGAAATTAAATTTTAGTAGAACAAATCATCAAAGTCAAATTTCACTAGTAATACATTTTCAAATGTTATTAATTTTCTGAAAACAAGAGAATTAAGAATTTACTTTTATATAAACATAATAAAGACCCATTGTCTTTTTGTTTGACTACTACTCGTTCATGTATTCTACACTTTTCTCATATACATGTGTAGCAACTATAAAAAAAAATCATCTTATGTTTGCTTTTGAGTACTTTCATTTGTTTCAGAATCTTAAAAATTTATTAATAATTCCAGAGAAAGAAGGTCCAGAAAAGAAGAAAACAAAAAAGGATGCTGGAAATAAGAAATCCACACCAGTTAGCATTCTTTTTGGTTATCCACTCTCTGAACGAAAGCAGATGGCGCTACTTATGCAGATGACAGCAAGAGACAACAGTCCAGGTGATACCTACCATTATTGAGTTAATATGTATTCTTAATTTTTCTCAGGCAATTAAATCAAACCTTGTTTTAACAGTTATTTTTAACTACTTTTAATCTTGATCTTTTCTTGAACTTAATCAGAATTACTTATAAAGCAGTTTGTAATTTTGTGATTATTTGTGTGACAATTTGTTTATCATCTGTATCCCCCACTAAATTAGAAGCTATACAAGAGCAGGGCTCTTGGCTCTTAGTGGACCTTCAGTAAATATTAGTTAAATTAACCCTCTGCACTCAGATGTCCCCTTTGTGGGGACATCATAAATCTAGCGAATCACTCCATAAAGAGGTTGCTGGTGATTATACAGGATAAACTTAAGCCAGTGAAAAGTTTTTTTAAAAAGTATATTTCCTTGAAGTTTTCCATTCAAATTGCACATAACAAAAAGATAGAATATATACTGAGATATATGTTTAAAAAATTACCAGCTGGTGCTACATAGAAAGAGAATGTTTGAAGTGCTTTTACAGTGGTGCACAGACTGGACAGTAAATTATATCCTATTAATGTGGGAGGAAGAAAACAAGACTACATTGCTCAGATAGAAAACCACCAGGTGGAAGACATCAAACAAATTACTATTGCACAAACACGTATCAATGAACCTGCAATGCATGTTGGTGACTGTTTCACATGTTACCGTACATTAGAAAACGGTAAGATAGAAAAGTTTGATTTTTTTTTTTGGTCATAAAAAGTTCTTCAGTGTCCAAAATTCCATTATAACCCAAATATCATTACAATAAAGTAATTGGTTCCAATGCTAAACTATTTAATATGAAGTGATTTTGTTCTTTACTATTTTGTAAAAAAGTGCAGTTGAGTTGCTGATAGGTGATCTACAAGATATCTTCAAGCACAAAGGGTTAAATGAGTAGTTTAGAAAAGGGTTAATCAGCTTGAGAAATCTACAGAAGTATGTGCTTTTACCTTACTGAAGGTTTTTTTTTTTGCTTTTGTTTTGTTTTGTTGTTTTTTGAGTGGAATCTCACTTCTGTCGTCCAGGCTGGAGTGCAGTGGGTGGCATGCTTATGGCCACCCCAGCATCAACCTGCGGGGCTCCGGCAATCCTTCTGCCTTAGCCTTCCAAAAAGCCGGAACTACAAACGCGTGCTACCATGCCTGGCTAATTTTGTATTTATTGTAGAGATGAGGTCTCGCCAAGTTGCCCAGGCTAGTCTCGAACCTGTAGGCTCGGGCAATTCTCTCACCTCGGCATCCCAAAGTGCTGGAATTACAGGCGTGAGTCACTGGGCCTGGTCTGCTTTTGTTTTTTATTTTATTATTTTTCAAAATCTTAGATTCTGTAAGGCTATTTCCAGGCTTATGGTTTTCTTTCCAGTTCACTAGCACCTAGTTGGTAACTGGTCATCTTACCACATTAGTACTTTTAGAAACGTGTGTAATCCATATTTAATTGCTTAAGATCCACTAAATTCTTTTAAAAGGAAAAATACCTGCAGTTTGCTAAGTTTCTTTTATTTCACATTTTCAGTTGAGGTGTTGTACCACACTTATATGTGTTTATCTTTGCTGTGTGCTTTAAAAATAATTGATGACAGCTTACCAGCAGGACAGAAATAAAGAAGGAACGAACCAAGCTACCTGCTGACTTATAAAAGAGAACTAAAAGAGTAGATAAAATGCCTGAGATAGTTATTACTATTCAGCATTGCACTTGGCTATGTATTCTAGCAGCTAAAAACACAAAAGAAAAAAATTGAATTATATAATTCTTATTGACTGATACAAGAAAGTAAATCACTTTTTTCCTGGAGGAAAAATAAATTATTTTGGTTCTGAATTCAAGGCAATTTTTATGTATGACTCTGGGTTCTTTTCCTGTTTTGACTCTTTTTGAAAATTTGAGACAACGTGATTATATTAGTTTCTAAGTATCATCATTTTAATCAAAACATGAATGTGTATACTATCTTCCGCTACTAACAACATTTTAGGGCTTCCTGCTTTGACTCTGTTGTTGTGGCTACTCCTACCTTTTCCACCTCCAACTTTGGAAAGACTGTGGCCAAATTAAAGATAATTTACAGTGTTAAACTTTGAATGTTTCTGTGAAATGTTGAGTCCATGTCAAAGTTAATGATTCTTATTCAACTTTATTAATTGATTTTATAGTCAGATGGAAGACTTGTTATATATGTATGTGTATGTATGTCAGGGTCTCAATCTGTCACCCAGGCTGGAATGCAGTGGCACAATCATGGATCACTGCATATCAACCTCCTGGGTTCAGGTGAGCCTTCCAACTCACCTTCCCAAGTAGCTGGAACTAACAGGCATGCACCACCATGCCTGGCTAATTTTCAGATTTTTTTGTAGAGCTGAGATCTCTCTATGTTGCCTAGGCAAGCCTTGAACTCCTGGGCTCAAGCAGTCCTCCCACCTCAGCCTCTCCCAAGTGCTAGGATTACTGGTGTGAGCCAACATGTCCGACCAACTTTTATTAAACTGATTTTTTAAATAACTCGAACCTGCGGGGCTCCGTGGCTCAGCCTGTAATCCCGCGTCTTTGGGAGGTTGAGGTGAGTGGATTGCCCGAGCCCGCAGGTTCGAGACCCGCCTGGGCAGTGAGACCTCACTTCTACAATAAATCAAAAAAATCAGCCGGGCGTGGTAGCGCATGCCTGTAATTCTGGCTACTCGGAAGGCTGAGGCGGAAGGATCGCCGGAGCCCAGCAGGTCGAGGCTGCGGTGGCCGGGAGCGGCCACTGCACTCCAGTCTGGGCGACAGAGTGAGACTCCAACTCAAAAAAAAGATTAAATAACATGAACCTTTGCCCTTATAGTAAATTAAAGAATTAATACAATATGACAAAAAGTAAAAGTTCTCCATCTCCAGTGTCCTCTCCTCTAGAGGCAACTACTGTTAACAGTTTTTTATCTATACTTCTAAGGATTTTCTAGACACAAACATATAAATACATATATATCTTTCATTGTAGTTTGCTTTTCAGTATAAATAGGGCTATACTATGATACTGTTCTGGAGTTGGTTCCGTTGTTTTTTTTTTTGAGTTGGAATCTCACTCTGTCGCCTAAGCTGGAGTGCAGTGGCACACTCACAGTCACCCCAGTGTCAACCTGCTGGGCTTCGGTGATCCTTCTGCCTCAGCCTTCCAAATAGCTGGAACTATAGGCGTAGCTACCATGGCTGACTAATTTTTGATATAGTGTAGAGACAAGGTATCTCCAAGTTGCCTGGGCTGGTCTCCAACCTGCCCTCAGGCAGTCCACTTGCTTCAGCCTCCCTGAGCGCTGGGATTACAGGCTGAGCCACCAAGCCTGACCACTTGATTCTTTTAAGGGTAACTCTTAGTCAACTTTATTAATATGTGTAGAACTAGAGTGGAAAGCTTTTGAAATATCAATGTTTGCCATCATATAGATATACTTGAAGTTTAGGGTTAATTGTTTTATCTATTAGATATATGTTTAGTTTTTAAGAATTCAACAAGCTGACTTTCTTAATAATTTGTCTATAAAGATTATGATTAAATTGATTCATTCAACAAATACTTCTTGACTACCACTGTATACCAAGAAGTCTTCTAAGCAGTCAAGATACAGTGATGAATAAGGTAGATAAGGTCCTTGCACTTATGGAGTGTAAATTCTAGTAATACTTGGTTAGAAAACTATTGCTGAGATAATATGCTTTAAAATTCTAAAGGTAAACCTTATACTTTTTTTTTTTTAGTTGGAGTCTCACTCCATCACCCAGGCTGGAGTGCAGTGGCACGCTCATAGCTACCCCAGTATCAACCTGCTGGGCTCAGGCCATCCTTCTGCCTCAGCCTTCCAAGTAGCCAGAACTACAGGCATGTGCTACCACACTCGGCTAATTTTTTATTATTATAGAGATGAGATCTAGCCAAGTTGCCCAGGCTGTTCTCGAATCCTTGAGCTCAGGAAATCCCCTCACCTCAGCCTCCCATAGTGCTGCGATTACAGGCTTGAGCCACTGTGCCCCACCATTAAAAAATTTTTTTTTTAATTGAGGAAAGGATGATACTGCTGTAGAGCTCTAATCATGTCAGGTTGCAAGACTAATAGAAAATTATTTTCTATAGATTTCTTTTTCTCTTAGAGCAATTTCTTTTAAATAGTTGGAAGTTTTCAGAATTGAAGAACACTGTGTATATCTTAACTTGTTAATTGATTAAGAAATCACATTTTTTTCTTTTAGTAGTGCTGAAATGAGGGAGAAGCCTTTGGGCATCATCTAGTTATATAGAAACTAGAACAAATATCAAAATAAAGGAATCAAGGAAAAGCACAATTTTTTTTTCTTTTTAAAATATTTTATTTTAAAGATGTGGGGTACAATTCACGGTTAGGTATACGAATGTTCATTATGCAGGTACCCTTGTTGATGAGGTATGCCTAACCCCTCCCCATGCAGATTCCCACTACTGCCAATCCTTTTCTTACAATATTATGATAATTGTTCAAGGTCCACTTGTGAGTGGTCCACTTATGAGTGAGAACGTGCGATACTCAGCTGTTTGTTTCTGTGATCGATCATTGAGTATTATAGACTCTTGAGTCCATCCAAGTTGCTGCAAAGTTCATAATTTTGTCCTTTATGACTGCATAATACTCCATTGTGTATATGTACCACATTTTTTTTTTTTTTTTTGAGTTGGAGTCTCACTCTGTCGCCCAGACTGGAGTGCAGTGGCCGCTCCCGGCAACCATAGCCTCGACCTGCTGGGCTCTGGCGGTCCTTCCGTCTCAGCCTTCCGAGTAGCTGGAATTACAGGCGCGTGCTTCCACACCCAGCTAATTTTTAAATTTTATTGTAGAGATGAGGTCTCGCCTGCCCAGGTGGGTCTCAAACCTGCAGGCTCAGGCAATCCACTCACCTCAGCCTCCCAAAGGCGTGGGACTACAGGCTGAGCCACCGAGCCCGGCTCACATTTTTTTTAAATCAGTATTTTTTATTATGATATTGTGGGGTACAGTTAAGGGTTAGGTATACAAATATGCTTCATTCAGGCCCCTTGTTGATAACAGGTGTCTCCCTGTCTCCAGACAGATGTTTACTACCATTAGCCCCATCCCCCTTCCCCCCCATAGTTTCCCACCAGTGTCAGTCATTTTCTTATGGTAGTGCATTGGATGATCAAAGTCCACTATATGAGTAAGAACATGTGATATGCAGATCTTTGTTTCTGTGAGAGGTCACTCAGTATTATAGACTCTAGTTCCTT
This sequence comes from Carlito syrichta, assembly GCF_000164805.1. Classification (NCBI taxonomy): domain Eukaryota; kingdom Metazoa; phylum Chordata; class Mammalia; order Primates; family Tarsiidae; genus Carlito; species Carlito syrichta. The sequence continues at coordinate 206,001 of NW_007246174.1, forward strand.
CCAGGTTGCTGCAAAAATCATGATTCTGTTCTTTTTGATGGCTGCATAGTATTCCATCGTGTATATGTACCACATTTTTTTTAATCCAGCCCTCTTTTGATGTACAGTATGGTTGGTTCCAGGTTCTTGCCGTTATGAACAATGCTGTGATAAACATTCGTGTGCAGGTATCTTTTTTATAGAGTGATTTGAGAGTTCTTTTTTATCAGTATTTTTTATTTTGATATTGTGGGGTACAGTTAAGGGTTAGGTATACAAATATGCTTCATTTAGGCCCCCTTGTTGATAACAGGTGTCTCCCGTCCCCAGACAGATGTTTACTACCATTAGTCCCATCCCCCCTGCCATGGTTTCCCACCACTGTCAGTCATTTTCTTATGGTAGTGTGTGGGATGATCAACGTCCACTGTATGAGTGAGAATATGTGATACTCAGATCTTTCTTTCTGTGAGAGGTCACACAATATTATAGACTCTAGCTACATCCAGGTTGCTGCGAAATTCATGATTTTGTTCTTCTTTATGGCTGCATAGTATTCCATCGTGTATATGTACCACATTTTTTTAATCAGTCCTCTTTTGAAGGACAGCATGGTTGGTTCCAGGTTCTTGCTATTATGAACAATACTGCGATAAACATTCGTGTGCAGGTATCTTTTTGATAGAGCGATTTGAGTTCTTCAGGGTATATTCCCATTAGGGGGATTGCAGGGTCATACGGGAGGTCGAGTTGAGAAAATGAGGTTTTGCTTTCAGAACCTCTATCCTCTTCCATTGATCAATATGCCTATTCCTATACCAATACCAAGCTATTTCAATGATTGTAGCTTTATAGAAAAGTTTGAAGTCTGGTAATGTGATACCACCTGCTTTGTTTTTTTTGCTGAGGATTGTTCTGGCTATTCTTGTTTGTTTGTGTTTCCATATGAATTCTTGTGTTGTTTTTTCTAGGTCTGAGAAGAATGTACCACATTTTTAAAATTCAGTCCTCTTTCAGCGGGCAGCACTGTTGTTTCCATGTTTTTGCTATTGTGAACAGTGTCGCAATAAACATATGGGTGCAGGTATCTTTTTCATAGAGTGATTACAAATCCTCTGGGTATATTCCCAGTAGGGGGTTGCAGGGTCATACAGAAGGTTGATTTTTAGATCTTTTAGGAATTGCCAAACTGTTTTCCACAGTGGTTGTAGTTTACACTCCTACCAACAGTGTAGAAGTTTTCCCTTTTCCTACATCCTCTCCATCTTCTGTTGTTTTTTGAGTTATTGATGATGGCCATCCCGACTGGAGTTAGGTAGTATCTCATTGTGGTTTTAATTTGCATTTCTTTGATGACTAGTGAGGCTGAACATTTTTTCGTGTATTGGTTGGCTGCTCATTTGGCTTCTTTTCAGTAGTGTCTGTTCATTTCTTTTTGGCATATTTGAGTTCCTTATAGATCCTAATGTTAGGCCTTTGTCAGATACACAGTTGGCAAATATTTTTTCCCAGTCTGTGGGCTGTCGCCCTGCTCTCTTGATGGTTTCTTGAGCTTTGTGGAAGCTTGTCGGTTTGATGAGGTTTCGCTTGTCTATCCTATCTCTTATGGCTTGGGCACTTGGGGTTTTGATCAGGAATTGGTTGCCAGTTCCAATTTCCTTAAGGGTGTCTCCTGCGTTTTCTAAGGTTCTTACAGTTTGAGGTTTACATTTAGGTCTTTGATCCATGTAGAGTTGATTTTTGTGTATGGTGATAGGTAGGGGTATTGTTGTAGTCTTTTGCATGTGGTTAGCCAGTTTTCCCTGCACCATTTACTGAGTAGGTTCTCCTCTCCCCAGTGGTTGGTGGTGGAGACTTTGTTGAAGATGAGTTGGTTGAGAAATTGAGATTTTGCTTCTGGAATCTCTGTCCTGTTCCATTGGTCTATATGTCTGTTTTTGTACCAATACTAGGCTCTTTTGATTATTGTAGCTTTATAATAAAGTTTATAGTCTGGACGTGTGATACCTCCTGCTTTATGTTTCTTTTTTTGCTGAGGATTGTTTTGGCTGTTTGTCGTCATTTATGTTTCCATATGAATTCCTGTTTTGTCACTTCCAGGTCTGAGAAGAATGCTGCTGGTAATTTAATGGGTATTGCGTTAAATCTGTAGATTACCTTGGGTAGGATGGACATCTTAACAGTATTGATTCTTCCAAACTATGAGCATGAAGTATTTTTCCATTTGTTTGTGTCATCTTTGATTTTTTTGAGTTGTGTTGTGTAGTTTTCGTTCTAAAGGTCTTTGACTTCTCTGATTAGGAAGATACCAAGGCATTCCAGTTTTTTTGTGACTATTGTGCATGGGTTTGTGCTTTTTATTTGGGTTTCTGTTTGTTTACTGTTGGTGTATAGAAATGCAGCTGTCTTTTGCACCTTTATTTAAAACCCTGGGACTTTGCCGAAGTCCTTTATCAGTGCAAGGAGGTTTTTGACAGATTATCTTGGATTTTTGAGGTATAGAATAATGTCATCTAAAGCTCAACTTCTATAGACTTTTTTCTAGACTCCTAGTATCTTATTTAGCTCCTCGGTTTTATTTTCATGCTTAGAGTCATTATGACATTAATTTGCACTTAATCTTTGAACAGAACTCCGGTGCTTTGTCTGAATCTGAGATGTGGACTTCAGCCTTCAATTTTATTTCTTCATCTAGGTCTTAGAAAAATAGCATGAAGTGACTAGGAAAAATATATACTTTTGTAGTCAAAAGATATTCATTAAGCAAACAGTTTTAGGGTACATACTTGGTACTTTGTTATCATTTTAAATGAATTTTATGAATTGACAGAATAAAACATTTTTTAAAATTGACTCATGATACTCAATAATCCTAAGAGAAGATGATACTTCGTGTATTTAGGTATAATTATTAATATTTCATCCACGTCATGTTCTGGGTTGTTAGCATGAGAAGTTATTCCCTGTGTTCCAGGAAATTAGCATATTACCAGTGAAAATTCTTAAATAAGTGTACAAAATACTTAACCTAGAACTTTTGTTAATTTCTTATAGATTCCACACCAAACCATCCATCACAAACAACACCAGCCCAAAAGAAAACTCCCAGTTCTTCATCTCGACAGAAAGATAAAGTTAACAAAAGAAATGAACGTGGTGAAACTCCTCTACACATGGCAGCTATCCGAGGAGATGTGAAACAAGTTAAAGAATTAATAGGTTTAGGGGCAAATGTGAATGTGAAAGATTTTGCAGGTAAGACTTGTAATTCAATACTAATAATCAGGAACTAAAATTTAAGCATATCCTGGTTATAGTTTAATCTACTTTATTTTATTCCTTTTGCTGAAATAAGAGAGTTCTAAAAGCATTCTGTTATAAAACTTTGGAGTGTGTACATGAAACCCTGATCTCTGCTACAATTCCTTGTCAATATTACCTATATTTTTAGTTGACATATTGCTGTATATTGTCTGTATAATTATTTATCCAATTTAGGTTATACTCAAGGTAAATTTGAATTATATAATGTTTTCAAAGTAATTCATAATTCTTTTAAGAACATTTATTAACTTGAACATGAGGACTGTAAGAGAAGGATGATGTTATTTTTATTTTCATTACTCAAATAGCATACCAGTATATTCTTACTGTAAAGAGTTCAAAACAGTAAAGGTATGCAGAGAACAATATAGAAATTTTCTTTAATTTCACATACTATGCTACCCTACCTTCCCTCCTCCCAGTTTCTTTGTATTCCAAAAAATTATTAGCAATTTGGAAGTCACCCTTTCAGTACCTTTTTATTATCTCATACACACATGATGAACATTTACTTATATATAGAATTTTTAAAAATGAAATTATTTTACCCATACCAATTTATAATTCTTAATGTCTTACATGTATTTCTGTCAGTATATAGATGATTATAAATTATGTCAGGCTTATATTTATTGGAAAGCTTAAGTATTTTGTATTTAAGTTTTAAAAAATAATTTAGCCCAGTGGAAATATAGTTGACCCTTGAACTGTGCAGGTCCATTTATGTGTAGTTTTTTTTCAATAAATATATTGGAAAGATTTTTGGAGATTTACAGCAGTCTGAGAAAACTTCAGACAAACTGCAGAACCTAGAAATACTGAGAAAATTAAGAAAATCAGGCAAAGGATACAAGGGGATACCCAAAAAAGCCCAGAATTATCTTTTGGAAGACAGACCCATTACAGTGCACTTGGAATTTGTTCCTCCATATTAAATGGTCATCCACAGTTTTTATCTGGAAGTTTTGAGAAGATTGCATCATGATCTGCAGAAGAAACATCCTTAGTTGTGGCAAGCAAGTGACTGGTTCTTCCTCCATGACAACACACCAGTCCACAATGCACTGAGTGTTCTGCGGTTTTTGACCAAAAATGGCATTTCTACTGTGTCCCACCCTTCCTACTGATCTCACACTAAGCATTTTTTTTGTTTTCCCGATGGAAAAATTCCTCAAAGGGAAATGTTTTACTGATGTGGGAAGAAATGAAACATAAAATGGCACGAGCATTAAGATGCATCCAAATTATAAGTTTAAAAACTATTTTGAGCCGTGAATAAAGTGTCTTGATAGGTATATTGCATCAAATAGAAAGTACTTTGTAGGTGACTAAAGTTTAAACGTGTAAAAACAAATTCCTTTTTTTTGTTTGTTTTTTGTTTTTTGTTTTCCCTTCTCGTATCTGCCTGAACAAGGTTTAAATGCAGATAAAAGTGCCCTATTCTGGAGAAAGAAACACCACAAAGGTCATTTATTAGTAAGGAAAAAAAGTGAGCACTAGGAAGGGATAGGCTAACTGCTGTTTTTGGAAAATGCAGCTGAGTTTATGATCAAGACTGCTCCTGATCCCTGAAGGGAAAAGATAAACACTAGCTGCCAGTATTCTAGCTATACAAGAGGCCTGAACAGTGGAAACCTTTTCCTGGATTTCATCAGTTTATTTCTCCCTAAATCAGAAAGTACCTTGCCAGTAAGTTCTTTTGATATTGAAGAATGTTCCTGTTCACTCAGATCCCTGTGGGTTCAACATCAAAGGTGTTGGAGTAGTCTACTTGCCCTCAAACCAGAATCTCTAATAACCTCTGGATCAGACAGTCATAAGGACATTGGAGGCTCATTACACAGGATACTCCTATGGAAAGGATTATCAACACTATGGGAGAGAACCCCAGTAGAGTATCATGAAAGTCTAGAAGTGTTATACCACTGCAGATGCCATTGTTGCAGAAAAAGCCACCAAGCCCAAACAATCATTTATTTCTGGAGAAAGCTGTGTCCTGATGTTGTGCATGACCTCATAGAATTTACCACAGAGCCAGTAATGGAAATCATGAAAGAGAATGTGGATATGGCAAAAAAAAAATGGAGCGTAAAAAAGGGTTTCCAGGTACAGATCTTAGAGAAATTCAGTAGCTAATCCAGAGTAATTAACAGAAGATGACTTGATGGAGATGCATCCTTTCAAACCATTATCAGGTGAAGAAGAACTAAGACTTAGAAGAAAAAGGAATACCAGTAAAAAATTGCTGGAAAAGTGTTTCAGTTATTTAAGACTGCTTTGACTTTTTAAAAATCCTTTTATGATATGGGCACTGAAACTAAAGAAGATAGGGGAAAAAAGGATTGGTACCATATTGAAACATTTTTAGAGAAATAAAAAAGCAAAAAGTTAGACAGAAATTGCAGTGTATTTTTGTAAAGGTATATATACCGAGTGTGCCTACCTCTTCTGCCTCCCTTTTTGCATCTTACCCCTCAGACAGCAAGACCAACCTATCATCTTCCTTCCCCTCCTCTTCAGTCTAGTTAGTGAGAAGACAATGAGGATAAAGATCTTTATGATGATCTACTTCAATTTATTAGTAAATATATTTTCCTTAGTATTTTTAAAACATTTTATTTTCCCTAGTTTACTAAAGAATATGTACTGTGTAGGAATACAATATATAATACATATAACATTAAAAATGTGTCAACTGTTATCAGCAAAGCTTCTGTTTAGCAGTAGGCTATTAGTAGTTAAGTTTTGGGGACGTTAAAGTTATATGTGGATTCTTGAACACATGGGGTCAATACCCCAGTCCTCACATTGTTCCAGTGTCAACTGTAATATTTTGTTGAATGAACCTTCAGTAAAATTAGTGACGTTCTTGGGTATTTATTTTCAGTAGCTTCTTTATATAACTCCTTTTTTCTTTTGTGCCATGTGCAAATTAGATTTCTTATGTCACACATAAGTATGTATATGAAAAGCATATATCTTAAATTAGTACAGGTGAATATTATATTAAATTAATATTCTAATTTGAGGTTGGACACCACTACATGAAGCTTGTAATGTTGGATATTATGATGTTGCCAAGATACTGATAGCAGCTGGAGCAGATGTTAACACACAAGGATTAGATGATGACACTCCACTCCATGATTCTGCAAGTAGTGGGCACAGAGATGTAAGTATGAAAGCACAAAAACAATAATATACCTCTTCAAAATAATAAGTTTAATCCAGGGTAATTTCATTCACTTCTTAATCATGTGATCTTGTGTCATATTTCACTCACTGCTTGATCAACTCATTTATATTTTGCCGTCCCTTTTTTTTTTTTAGCTTTCTAACTACTAATTCATAGTCAGATTTAGCATTATCTCTTTATAAAATATTCTCTTTAATTTGATAATTGATCAATTGGCAAAATTTTTGTTTCAAGACATTCTACTGTCAGACAACTGGACGTAGTGGTTAAAGTAGATTTTACATACAATAAAAATTTTGCAATGTTGCACTACCTATTTTTTAAAAGGCATTTTACTTAGATTGAAACAGTGAACGAATTGTTTCATGAACTTGGATTGAAGATAGATAGTTCCATTGTGGCCCACTAACTGTATAATCTTGTGCAAGTTACTTCTCATCTCTATTTCCTTCCTTATCTTTAAGTTATCTAATAAATAATACCTACTTAAAAGGGGATATTTTGAAGGAACAAAAAAACACGGTGCATGCAAGCACACATTAAAATGTAAAATGTTTATCAGGCTCAGTGGCTCATCCTGTAATCCCAGCACTTTGGGAGGCTGAGGCAAGTGGATTGTCTGAACCTGCAGACTCGAGGCCAGCCCAGGCAACTTGGTGAGACCTCATCTCTACAATAAATAAAAAATTAGCCAGGCACTTGGAAGGCTGAGGCGGAAGGCTTGCCGGAGCCCAGCAGGTTCACGCTGGAGTGGCCATGAACATGCCACTGCTCTTCAGCCTGGGCAACAGAGTGAGACTCCAACTCAATAGATAAACAAGCAGACAAATAAAAAATAAAATGTAAAATGTTACAGAGTTCAGAGTAAAAATTTAAGAACTGCCTTCTGGAAGATCAAGTTTACAGTGAGCTCTGATTGTGCCACTGCCTTCCAGCCTGGTTGGCAGAGTGAGACCTTGACTTAACAAAAGGAAGTAAAATTATAAATACAGTCTTTCTGGGTGCAAATACACCCAGATATTTTAGAACCAAAATGTAGAAATTAACGCTGTCTTTCCTAATTTCATTTTTCTGTAACACATTTTTTCATGTCTCAATAAGGATAAGGAAGTTATTTTGAAAGAAGAAAAAATGCAACTCCTAAATATGAATTTTTTTTGAACTGGTCCTTGTTTACCATTGGACTATTCTTTTCCTCTCTACTCCTTTGGCAATTTGTATAAACCTTTGTGATAGCACTTACTATGTAATTTTTTACTGATGTTTTCTTCTAATGTCACATTTTCTGTACTAGATTGCATATAGGCATTTTGTGGTTTTTTTTGTTAATGACTCTAGAACTGCTTGTCATATAAGAAATGCTTGATAAATTTGGCACGAATGGATGAATGGATGGGTGGGTGGGTGGGTAACTGAGGAAAGGCAAAATGCCAAAAATTTAATCTGTAGGACCTGACAACAGTTAGGGTACATTGCCCTTTCCTCTGTATTTATCAGAAACTGATTTTGTTTTCTGACTAGCATATTTTAAATACTGTACTTTTGCCCTTTTAAAATGTATTATTGACATAGTTTACCAAAGATGAATAACTTTTCTTTGAATACAATAATAAAGGTTTCCTGTTTTCTGCATGTAATTTTAAATAATTATGCCTGTAAATAAGATAGTTTCTATGAATACAATTTTCTAAATATCCACATAGCTACAAAATCTTTCCAGAAGCTGACCTTTGAACATATATACTTACAAGGACTCATTATTTCCAGTCTCTTTCCAGAGGGAGACTGGTATGCTATTTTCAAGAGACCTTTGGTTTTCCTTCTACCAGCATGTATAGGATAGTAGGGGTCACAGTTTGAGAACTATTGAGAGTTATTTTCTCTTTGTTCTTTTACTTGTGTCTAAGGAGGAGGGAAACGAGATCTACTAAAAACTTATTTCTGTATATACGTACTATGTGTTTTGAGCCTCTGCCAAAGAATTGGATTTCACTCAGTGATAGTCATGACAACTTAAGCCATTCATAAGGCTTTTTTTTTTTCTTTTTTTGATTTGGAGTCTCACTCAGTTGCCCAGACTGGAGTGCAGTGGCCGCTCCCGGCCACCTCAGCCTCAACCTGCGGCACTCCGGCAATCCTTCCACCTCAGCCTTCCAAGCAGCTGGAACTACAGGCGCATGCTACCACACCTAACTCATAAAAGTAGAGCTGCAAAGGACGACTCATTTTTTGATTTTATTGTAGAGATGAGGTCTCGCCAAGTTGCCCGGGCGGATCTTGAACCTGCGGGCTCAGGCAATCCACTCACCTCTGCCTCCCAAAGCGCGGGATTGCAAGCTGAGCCACTGAGCCTGGCCCATAAAGCATTTTTAAGGTGGTAGAAGCAGAAGGTAATGGTTCTGTAACCAGGTCTGTGAAAGGACTAAATTTTCCTACTGTCTAATGTTACAGATAGTGAAACTATTACTCCGCCATGGTGGAAATCCATTTCAAGCTAATAAACATGGGGAGCGTCCGGTGGATGTAGCAGAAACAGAGGAATTGGAGTTGCTACTAAAAAGAGAGGTGCCTCTGTCTGATGATGATGAAAGCTACACAGGTTTGTTTCAAATAACCTACATTCAACTGTTCGTTTGATGTGATATTTGGTAGAACATTCTGGATTACTTTAGAATACATAGAATGTTTGGATATCTTAGGTTAATGCTGGCTAGCTGTTATTAGAATACTACTTAGCTAACTAGCTAAGAATAGTGAAGTTAATAACCTGGACATTTGCTACATATCCCCTGTGTGAATGGAGTCTTAGTGCCATTGACCTATTTCTATTTTTTCCCCATAAATGTCTAAACTATTCTTTTATTACTTTCAAACCTACTACAGAGCCTCTCTCTATGCACAGAAACCGCCATTGCCACTCTGACTTCTTTTCATTCTATTAAAAGTTATAGAACTACTAACCAAACCCTTAGTGTTTTTATCTGGCAGTAATGAGTCGTCCTTTGCAGCTCTCCTTTTATGAGTTAGGTGGTTGAACATTGGTCATTGTTGCGGGGAAGGGGCAATTTTTCTATAGATACAATTTTTTAAAAGAAAAATCCAGCCGGGCTCGGTGGCTCAGCCTGTAATCCCGCGCTTTGGGAGGGTGAGGTGAGTGGATTGCCTGAGCCTGTGGGTTCGAGACCTGCGTGGTGCAACTTGGTGAGACCTCATCTCTACAATAAATAAAAAATTAGCCAGGTGTGGTAACATGCACCTGTAGTTCCAGCTACTTGGAAGATTGAGGCGGAGGGATCGCCGGAGCCCAGTGGGTCGAGGTTGCAGTGACCGGGAGCGGCCACTGCACTCCAGTCTGGGCGACAGAGTGAGACTCCAACTCAAAAATAAATAAATAAATAACAGAAAAATTCAAAAGAGTATTTAGAAAATTTTCGCATTTTTGGATTTTTAAAAATCATAAACAGGCCGGGCTTGGTGGCTCAACCTGTAATCCCAGCACTTTGGAAAGCCAAGGTCAGTGGATTGCCTGAGCCCGCGGGTTCGAGACCAACTTGGGCAACTTGGTGAAACCTCATCTCTACAATAAATCAAAAAAATTAACCAGGCATGGTATCTCACGCCTGTAGTTGCAGCTACTTGGAAGGTTCAGGTGGAAGGATCGCCAGAACCCAGGAGGTTGACAGTGGGTTGACCGTGAGTGTGCCATGGCACTCCAGCTTGGGTGACAGAATGAGGCTCCAACTCAAAAAAAAAAAATTATGAACAATACAACAAAAAAGGCTGAACATGGTGGCTCACACATGTAATCCCAGGGCTTTGGGAGACTGAGGCAGGAGGATTACTTAAAGCTAGGAGTTCAAGACCAGCCTGGGCAAAATTGTGAGACCCCATCTCTACAAAAACTAGAAAAATTAGCCTCGTGTGATGATGTATGCCTGTAGCCCTGGCTACTCGGGATTCTTTGAGCCCAGGAGTTCAAGGCTGTAGTGAGCTATGACCACTCCACTGTACTGTAGCCTGGGCAACAGAGTGAGACCCCATCTCTAAGGGGAGATATATATATATATTGCACACACACAAAACTTTCCTATGTTGAAGAAGGTCGTCTCTATATAGATTGGAGATGTTCACCATATTCCAGGAAAGTCAATGAAAAAGAATTTTATCAACTTTATAAGGCTGCATCAGAACAACCTGTTACAGGATAGAGATTTTGGAACCTCAGTTTCTCAACCTTAGACAAGGCTTCCAACAACCACTGGGGAGAGGAGAACCTATTCAGTAAATGGTGCTGCGAGAACTGGCTGACCATGTGCAGAAGAATGAAACAGGACTCCTTACCTATCACCATACGTAAAAATCAACTCCAAATGGATCCAAGACCTAAATGTAAAACCTTAAATTTTAAGAATTGTAGAGAATTCAGGAGACAGTCTTAGGGAAATTGGAATAGGCAACTAGTTCCTGATCAAAAGCCCATGCCATAAGATATAGTATAGACTGCTGGGACCTCATCAAACTGAAAAGCTTCTGCAGAGCAAAAGAAACTATCAAGAGAGTGGGGAGACAGCCCACATAATGGGAAAAAATATTTGCCAACTGTATATCTGATAAAGCCCTAACATCCAGGATCCACAAAGAACTCAGAAGTACCAAAAGGAAAAAAACAGCCCCATTACAAAGTGGGCAAAAGACATGAATATGAATAGACACTTCTCAAAAGAAGATAGCCAACAGACGCACGAAAAAATGCTCAGTCTCACTAATCATCAGAGAAATGCAAATCAAAACCACATTGCGATACCACTAAACTCTAGTAAGAGTGGCCATCATTAATAAAGTGAACAACAACAGATGCTGGCGAGGATGTGAAGAAAGGGGAACACGTTGATGGAAATGTGAACTAGTTCAACCTCTGTGGAAAACAGTGTGGCTATTCTTAAAAGAACTAGAAATTGGCCTTCCATACAACCTAGCAATCCCCCTTCTGGGAATATACCTGAAAGAATTAAATCACTCTATATAAAAGATACCTGCACATGCATGTTTATTGCAGCACTATTTACAGTAGCAAAACATGGAACCAACCATGCTGCCCATCAAAACTGGACTGGAATTTAAAGATGTGGTACATATCATATACATGATGGACTATCACACAGCCATAAAGAAGAAGAAAATTATGGACTTCACAGCAACTTGGATGAATTTACAATACTTAGTGATCTAACACAGAAACAAAGAGCAGAGTACTATATGTTTTCATGCCTAAGAGGACCCTGAACATTTACCATAATACAATAAGAAAGGAATTGCCAGTAGCAAGAAACTGCTAGTGGGGATGAGCGGAGCAGGCACATAGCATTCATATGGGTACCTGATCACAAACCAGGCAAGGTGGAAACCAAAGGTCGGCCCAAACTTTACCTGTACGAGGACCACTTGTATACCTACCTTATCCTGTATTGTACCCCACATCTTTAAAATAAAGAAATAAAAAGAGTTTTATCAGTCTTATAAATGACCATGTCCTCACAAAACCTGAAAGAATGCATATAAGTAACTAGGTAATATTACTTTTATGTTAACAATACACATGAAGGGATAAAAACCATACCTTACTCATTAGTCTTAGCCATTGATTGACTGAAGGTAGTAGAACAACATCTGTTGTTTGTTGGTTTGTTTTGTTTGTTTGTCCCAGTTGGGGTCTCAGTCTGTTGCCCAGGCTGGAGTGCAGTGGCACAATTGTAGCTCACTGCAGCCTCAAACTTTTGGTCTCAAGTGATCTTCTCACCTTCGCTTCCCCAGTAGCTGGGATTACAGGTGTGCACTGTCATGCTCAGCTAAACATCCACAATTTTGAAGTAGAAAGTTTTACCCTTTAGTTTTACTTACTACAACTAATTTGTCTTTCACATGGAAAGTCAACTGAAAGAATGCACCTTCTGAATATAACAACCTTCTTGTCTTGTTGAACAAAAGTTCATTGTAAATATACTCTGACTAAGAGATGAGGCCAAATTATGAACAAAAGAAGAAAGAAATCATGGAATGAAAGTTTTGGCAGTGAGCACTGATTATAGAAGAGATGTGTGAATAACTGTGGCAAATATTGTCAAATTGACTGTGAGTGTCAGATCATACTTTAAAAGGGAAAAATTAAAACGCAGTAACAATCTGAAATTTAAATAACAATTAAGACCTTCGAGACCGCTTCCGCCCACTTGCGCCGACCTGTGCCCTCGCTCCAGTCCACGCCACTCCAGCTCACCATGGACGTTGATATCGCTGCGCTTGTTGTTGACAACAGCTCCAGCATGTGCAAGGCCGGCTTTGCGGGCGACAGTGCTCCCTCTTCCCTTCCATTGTGGGGTGTCTGCGGCATCAGGGCGTGATGATGGGCATGGCCCAGAAGGACTCCTGTGTGAGCGATGAGGCCCAGAGCAAGAGAAGCATCCTGATCCTGAGGTACCCCATTGAGCATGGCATCGTCACCAACTGGGACAACATGGAGAAGATCTGGTACCATACCTTTTGCAATGAGCTGCGTGTCGCCCCCGAGGAGCACCCCATGATGCTGACCGAGGCTCCCCTGAACCCCAAGGCCAACCGGGAAAAGATGACCCAGATCATATTCGAGACCTTCAACACCCCAGCCATGTACGTGGCCATCCAGACTGTGCTGTCCCTGTATGCCTCTGGCCGCACCACTGGCATCGTGATGGACTCAGGGGATGGGGTCACCCACACTGTGCCCATCTACGAGGGGTACGCCCTCCCCCATGCCATCCTGCGTCTGATCTGGCTGACTGAGACCTGACAGATTACCTCATGAAGATTCTCACCGAGCATGGCTACAGCTTCACCACCACAGCTGAGCGGGAAATTGTGCGTGACATCAAGTAGAAGCTGTGCTACGTCGCCCTGGACTTCGAGCAGGAGATGGCCACCTCCTCCTCCTCCCTGGATAAGAGCTACGAGCTGCCTGACGGCCAGGTGATCACCATCAGCAACGAGCGGTTCCACTGCCCCGAGGCTTGCTTCCAGCCTGCCTTCCTAGGCATGGAATCCTGTGGCATCCACAAAACCACCTTCAACTCCATCATGAAATGTGATGCAGACATCCGCAAGGACTTGTACCCCAACATGATGCTGTCTGGAGGTACCACCATGTACCCAGGTATCGCTGACAGAATGTAGAAGGAGATCACTGCCCTGGCGCCCTGCACGATGAAGATCAAGATCATTGCACCCCCTGAGTGCAAGTACTCCGTGTGGATTGGTGGCTCCATCCTGGCCTCACTGTCCACCTTTCAGCAGATGTGGATCACAAGCAGGAGTACGACGAGTCCGGCCCCTCCATCGTGCACCGCATGTGCTTCTAGCGCGTTATACCCTTCTTGACTAGCGCGTTACACCCTTCTTGACAAACCTAACTTGCACAGAAAACAAAATGAGATTGGTGTGGCTTTATTTGTCTTTTTTGTTTTTATGTGGGTTTTTTTGGCTTGATGACTCTCAGGACTTACAAACTGGAATGGTGAAGGTGACAGTGAGTTGGAGCGAGCATCCCCAAAGTTCTGCAATGTGGCCAAGGACTTTGATTGTACATTGTTCTTTTAATGGTCATTCCAAATATCGTGAGATGCATTGTTACAGGAAGTCCCTTGCTCTCCCAAAAGCCGCCCTACTTCTCTCTACGGAGAGTAGCCCTGTTCTCTCCTGGTCCACACCGGGCAGGAAACAGCATTGCTTTTGTGTAAATTATGTAATGCAAAATTTTTAAATCTTTGCCTTAATACTTTTTTATTTGTTTTATTTTGGTCAGCCACTGTGGCCCCCCTTTTCATCCCCGACTTGAGATATATGAAGGCTTTTGGTCTCCCTGGGAGTGGGTGGATGTGTGGAGGCAGCCAGGGCTTACCTGTACACTGACTTGAGACCAGTTCAATAAGAGTGCACACCTGAGGAAAAAAAACAAAACTCATAGCATTTGTGTAGGAAAAATGGTAAAGTATAGTAAACTCATGTTTCAAATAGGGAAGGTTATGTGATAACCATTTTTTCTATTATAGTTCAGAATGTATTAAATGCTTTTGAAAGCCAAATATAAGAATTACAGTATTAATATTAGACAAGGAAGAATTAAAGCCAGAAAATATTGCATGACAAAAAGATAATTCTATGCTAATAAAGGTGTATAATACAAAGGTAAAATTTTATTGACTTCTTAAATACCAGGTAACACTGTCAAAATATATAAAGGTTATTAGAAATATAACGCAAAATTGACAGAAACATAATGTAAGTTGTAAACTTTAAGTTTTTCCAGCATATGCAATTCTTTATTAATAGAAAGTCTCAAAATTGTAGACATTGAATACTTAGCCATTAGTACTTATGGCATGAGGCCACAGTTGTGCTATGTTTAGTACAAGTTAATAGTTATCATCATTAAACTCACTAAGAATGAAAACAAACGAATTTATTGAGAAAATCAGGAAGAAAAAGAAAAAAAGATCTAAAGAGAAAGGCAAGATATTAAAGAGCAAAATTGAATTATTAGAAAACAAACTAAGCAGGCTATAAGAAAACAAATTTTCTAATAGTTCTAAACAAAATAGAATGTAACCATGAGTTGCTTGACTGACAAGATGAACTAGACAGATGTCTACCAAATCTGATCAAGGAAAAATGGGCAGAAGTTCATAAATATCATTGGAGAGTAAGAAAATGGATAGAGCCACAAAAGTGTAAAAGATTTTTTCAAACTTAAGCAGAATACCCTCCCCCCCCCAAAAAAAAACCCTTTAATGATAAATACACAAACACAGTAGACTGAGGGAAACATAGTGACAGAAAAGAGGGAGGAGAAAGGAGAAGCAGGTGCGGGCACAGTCAAGTTGCCATGCTGTTATAACTAGTCTAAAGTGATAAAAGCATAAACATTTTCTTCCTTCTTTTTTTAAGCCAGCAAAATCCTGATATGTAATTCAGAAAGGAAACCTACAAATAGGAAACTGCAAAACAGTATTCAGTTTTAACATAGTGCCCAACATACAGAAGTGCTTAAAAAAAAAAAAGATGACTTTATAAAATTGATAAAGTTTTTTTTAGAAGTATTCATATGTTTGTGAACTTATAATGAAGCTGCAATTATATTCTGTTTTTGAGTGTGGTTTCTGGAAAACAGTTTGTTAACGTGAAAAATTCAAAAGGGTGTAACCAGAAGTGCTGACTGTGTAGTGCTGTTAACATATTGGTGCTTATAATACTAAAAAATTACAATGATCTAAATGCCCCAAAATGGGCAGATAATTTTTAAGGTATATGTATCTTGTACAATCATTGTGTTTGAAAATATTTCTTATGATATGGTTAAGTGCCTTCTCTATACTACATATACCAAAATACAAGACAATCTACATTACTCTAGTAAGAATTTAAAATAGGAAGATTTATGGGCTTGGCACATGGTGTTGCATGCCTGTAATCCCATACATTTAGGAGGCTGAGCCCAGGAGTTCAAGACCAGCCTGGGCAACATAGCTAGACCCTATCTCAAAACAAAACAAAACAAAAAAGATGGAAAACACCTTTCATCAATTGTTAGGAGAGACACAAGATGGACACAAAGATTTTAAAAAGAAAAAAGAAAAGGAGAAAGTATTGTGACCTATTTGAATAGTAAATTATATAGGGATAAAATAAACACCTATTTAAAGTATTTATTGGCTGGACTTGGTGGCTCAGCCTGTAATCCCAGCAATTTGGGGAGGCTGAGGCGAGTGGAATGCTTGAGCCCGTGGTTCAAGACCAGTCTGGGCAACTTGGTGAGACCTTATCTCTACAATAAACCAAAAATTTAACCAGGTGTGGTAGCACACACCTGTAGTTCCGGCTACTTGAAAGACTGAGGTGGAAGGATCACTGGAACCCAGCAAGTTGGTGCTGGGGTGGCCGTGAGTGTGCTACTGTACTCCAGCCTGGGTGAACAAGTGAGACTCCAACTCAAAAAAAAAGTATTATTTCAAATATAGATATTTGAAATCATACATGTATTTAGAAATACTAGGTTTTTTCCACTCTTACGAAATGATTTTTTAAAAATTGTTCACGTAATTTGACATCAGTGTTTTCATTATCACCAGAACCACCTTTTAGCCATTTAATGGTTTTTCATCTTAACTTTCATCCACAGTTTTAGATGTACAGTATTTTTGAAATCGAAGTATGGTGCTACCATTGGAAACATTTAACCCACATAATAATTACTCTTTTTATTTATAATAAAACTACTTACAGTACTGTTTTTCTAAAATCCCCATGTTTTGTCTAGACATGGTGCTCATGCCTGTAATCCTAGCACTTGGGGAGTTCAAGACCAGAAAATTACTGGAGCCCAGAAGTTTAAGACCAGCCTGGATAACATAGTGAGACTTTGTCTCTGTAAAAAATAATAATAATTAGCCTGGTGTGATGGCACACGTCTGAAATGCCAGCTATTCAGGAGGCTGAGGTACAAGGATCACGTGAACCCAGGAAGTTGAGGCTGCGGTGAGCCAGTATTGCACCACTGCACTCCATCCTGGGCAGCAGAGTGAGACTTTGGTCTCAAAAAAAAATTTTTTTTAATTCCCATTTTTACTGTGAAGATATTCAAACATGTAGCAAAGCTCAAATAATTATGCAGCAAACACCCTGTATTCACCAAGTACATTTAACAGTTGTTAACCTTTTGTTCTGTTTCCTTTATTGCATCCATTCATCCATCAGTTCATCTTATTTTTCAATGCATTTTTTTTCAGTAGTTTTAGGGGTACAAGTGGTTTTTGCATATATGGATATATTGTATGGTGGTGAAGAAGTCTGAGCTTTAAACCAGTGCAACACTGTACCTGATAGGTAATTTTTTATTCCTCACCCCGTCTCCACCCTCCCCCATGTTGAATCTTGAGTTTCCATCATATTATTCTGTATGCCTCTGGGAACCCTTAGCTTAGCTCCCACTTGTGAGAACATGTAATACTTGGTTTTCCATTCCTGTATTACTTCACTTAGGATAATGGCCTCCAATTCCATTTAAGTTGCTGCAAAACACATTATTTCATTACTTTTTGTGGCTGAATAGTATTCCATTTGACATTTTCTTTATCAGTGAGTCAGTTGATGGGCACTTAGGTTGATTCTACATCAGTCAATTCCACATCTTTGCAATTGTAAATTATGCTGCAATAAACATACAAATACAGGTGTCTTCTTTGTATGGTGACCTTTTTTCTTTTGGATAGATATCAAGTAGAGTGGGATTGGATTGAATAATTTACTTTTACTGTTTTCCATAAAGGTTGTACTAATTTACATTCCCACCAGCAGTGTATAAGCGTTCCCTTTTCACCGCATCCATACCAACATCTATTGTTTTTTGACCTTTTAATAATGACCATTCTGGCTGGGGTTAGGTGGTATCTCATTGTGGTTTTAATTTGCATTTCCCTGATGAATAGTGATAGTGGACATTATTTCATATATTTGTTGTTCATTTGTTTATCTTTTGAGACATGTCTGTTCATGTTGTTTGCCCACTTTTTAATGGGCTATTTGTTTTTTCTTGTTGATTTGAGTTCCTTGTAGATTCTGGATATGAGTACTTTGTTGAATGTATTTTGCAAATGTTTTCTCCCATTTTTTTTCCTTGAGTCAGGGTCTTAATTAACTTTTATCACCTAGGTTAAGCATGCTGTGGCACAATCATGGCTCATCAAAGGCTCAACCCCCTGGGCTCAGGCCATCCTTCACTTCAGCCTGCCAAGTAACTAGGACTACAGGATAATGCTATCATGCCCAGCTTTTTGTAGAATCAAGGTCCTGCTATATTGCCTAGGCTGATCTTAAATTCCTGGGCTCAAGTGATCCTCCCGCCTTAGGCTCCCAAAGTGCTGGGATTAGAGGTGTGAGCCACTGTGCCCAGCCTATTTTCTCCCATTTTGTAGTTTGCATATTTACTTTATTGATTATTTCTTCGACTGTATATAAGCTTTTACTTTGCCTCATTTATTTTTGTTTGTGTTGTATTTGCTCTTGGGGTCTTAAAACATAAATTCTTTGCCAAGAGCCGGGCTCGGTGGCTCAGCCTGTAATCCCGTGCTTTGGGAGGCTGAGGTGAGTGAATTGCCTGAGCCCGCGGGTTTGAGACCCGTCTGGGCAAGTTGGCGAGACCTCATCTCTACGATAAATCTAAAAATCATCCAGGTGTGGTAGCACATGCCTGTAATTCCGGCTACTCGGAAGGCTGAGGCAGAAGGATCGCTGGAGCCCAGCAAGTCGAGGCTGTGGTGGCCGGGAGCGGCCACTGCACTGCGTCTGGGCAACAGAGTGAGACTCCAACTCAAAAAAAAAAAATTCTTTGCCAAGACCAGTGTCCAGAAGCGTTTTTCCTAGAATTTTTATGGCTTCAGAGCTTATGTTAAGTCTTTAATTCATCTTAATTTTTGCATATGTTGAGAGAAGGGAGCCAATTTCATTCTTCGGCATATGGCTATCCAGTTTTCCCAGCACCATTTGTTGAATAGGGTGTTTTTTCCTCGGTGTATGTTTTTGTCTGCTTTGTCAAAGAATTGTGAATTTAGTAATAAACCCAAATACCTACAACCATCTGATCTTTGACAAAGCAGACAAAAACACTACAGTTCCATTGATCTCTAGTCTGTTCCACTGATCTATGTGTCTACTTTTTTACCAGTACCATGCTGTTTGGGTTTCTATATATAACCTTGTAGTATGATTTGAAGTCAAGTTATATGCTGCCTCCAGCTTTTGTTCTTGTTGCTTAGAATTGCTTTTGTTATTTGGGCCCTTTTTTTGGTTCCATATGAACTTTAGGATTGTTTGTTCTAATTCTGTGAAAAATGATGTTGGTAATTTGATAGGGATTGTGATAGGGATTGTGTTGTAGATTGCTTTGGGGATAGTGTGATCATATTAAAAATGTTGATCCTTTCAATTCATGAGCACGGGATGGTTTTCCTTTTGTTTGTTGTCTTCATCAGTGTTTTGTAGTTCTTGTAGAGATCTTTCACCTTCTTGGTGAAATACATTCCTAGGTATTTTTTTTTTTGACAGCTATTGCGAATGGGATTGAAATTTTGCTTTGATTCTCAGCTTAGTCATTACTGATATATAGCAGTGCTGCTGACTTGTGTGTGTTGATTTTGTAATCTGGGATTTCACTGAATTCATTTATTAAGTTCAAGAGTCTTTTGGAGGAGTCTTTAGGGTTTTCAAGATACAAGATCTGACAATTAAGTTCATGAACTCACCCTAGAAAAAGTGCTACATAGCTCACTCCTTAATATCATTATGGTCACCTTCAAAGTACTCCCTTTGGGATGCTATGCACCGACATCATCACCTAGTCCATCCATCAAAGCAGTTCTGAAACTTTTTTCTGGAATGACCTTCTGAGCTGTCATTGTATTACCTTATTGTCTTGAATATCATCAAAATGTCTTTCTTTTGATATTGCCTTTATCTTTGGATAAAGAAAAAAGTCATTGGGGACCAGATCAGGTGAGTAGGGAGGGTGTTTCAATACAGTTATTTGTTTACTGACTAAAATTTCCTCACAAACAGTGCTGTGTGAGCTGGTGCATTGTCATGATGCAAGAGTTTCTTCAGGACCATTTTTGCATACACCTTTCTCAAGCCAAAATTTTCAGTTAAGATTTTCCTAACTTTTTCTATCAATGTTTATTTAGTCTGCTATGCTTCTCACAGTCAGCCACCAATTTTGACACACAATTTGAAGAATTTTTGCAGTGTATTTATCAGTTCTGATTGTCACTCACTGTCCTGACCTTGCTTTATCAGTGATGCCTTATCTCCCCTCAGAAAAACATTGAATCCATTTGTACACTGCTGTTTTCTTTTCTTTCTTATTTTGAGTCAGTGCCTCTGTCACTTAGGCTAGAGTGCAGTGACATACTCCTAGCCACTACAGCCTTGACCTGCTGGGCTCAGGTAGATCCTTCTGCCTCAGCCTTCCAAGTAGCTGGAACCATAGGTATGTGCCACCACAGCTGGCTGTATTTTTAAAATTTATTTATTGTGGAGATGAGATCTTGCCAAGTTGCCCAGGATGCTCTCGAATTCCTAGGCTCAGGCAGTCCTCTTGCCTCAGCCTCCCAAAGTGCTGGGATTGCACATGTCAGCCACCACACCTAGCCTACTGTTTTCTTCATGGCATTATCCCTATAAACTTGGACTAACAAGTCCCTGATTTCACTTCCATTCTTGCTAAGTTTAACAAGAAATCTGATGTTTATTTGTTGCTTCAGTTCAAACCCTGACATTCTCATGACAACAGCTCTCATGGCCATTCCAGAAAAAGAGTGCCAAAATTGCTTTGATCAGGTGGACTAGGCACTGGCATTGGTGTATAGCTTCCCAAGGGTAGTACTTTGAAGGTGACTATGGTGATATTCAGCAATGAGGTATGTAGCACTCTTTCTAGGATGAGTTAGTGAACTTAATTGTCAGACCTTGTTTGAGAACTTATCAGCAGAGTTAGTTTGACTTCTTCTTTTCCAATTTGGATACCTTTTATTGCTTTATCTTGCCTAATTGGTCTGGCATTTTATAAGTTGTAGACATCCTTAAATACTTGGGCTTGCATTTTATTAAATAGAGTTTCATATTTGTTTTGGGTTTTTTGTAATATTTATATTTATGAAATTTATAATTCTTCAATAGAATGCCTTGTGAGTTTTGCAAAATACCTGGACCTATGTAATCCAACACCATCAAGATACAGAATTTCAGCCGGGCTCGGTGGCTCAGCCTGTAATCCCGCGCCTTTGGGAGGCTGAGGTGAGTGGATTGCCTGAGCCCGCGGGTTCGGGACCCGCCTGGGCAGCAAGACCTCATCTCTACAATAAATCAAAAAATCAGCCGGGCGTGGTAGCACATGCCTGTAATTCTGGCTCCTCGGGAGACTGAGGCGCAAGGATCGCTGGAGCCCAGCAGGTCGAGGCTGCGGTGGCCGGGAGCGGCCACTGCACTCCAGTCTGGGCGACAGAGTGAGACTCCAACTCAAAAAAAAAAAAAAAGATACAGAATTTCCCCATCACGCCAGAAAGTTCCTTTATGCCTCTTCCTAACCAGTTCCCATTTCTGCCAGTGGTTGTTTTACAGCTGTCATAAAAATCACTAATTGCTGTTATGTCTAGGGAGCATTTTTGATAAGAAGCAGGATATCTACATGGCCTTTTCACATCAGAAAGCAGGACTCAGGGAAACAAACCAATGATTATACAGTGGAGAAATATAGCAGCACCGACACTGTGGTCAGTGTTAATATCTTCAAAGAAGGGAGGGAAATACATCATGTACCTCTGGTTGTGATAGCTGAGGAATATAACATCAGTTTTAATAGTATTCCAGCCCAGAATACACAATCGTGAGAACTCTTATTTTTTAATATAAAGCCAGTTTCATGTCATGAATGATTAAATGGCAATGTCATGAGAGACCAGTAAAGGTGATAGAAATGTGCCAGACTGTCTAAGAGATGAAAAAGGTAATACCTCTCCTAGATTGGATCCAGTACTAGAGAGGAAAAATAATTATGAATGACAGACATTATTTAACAAGGAGTATGAAAAATAGATTGGTGTTGTACCAGTATAAATTCTTGAAGTTGACAACTGTACTTTGGTGACAAAAGAGAGCATTCTTCTGTCTTAGGAAATACTTATTTCTTAGGAAATAGTTGCTGAAGTATATTTGGTTATAGAACATGATGTGTGTAATTTTTTTCTCTTATACTTTAGGAAAAAAATATATTGAGAGAAAGCAGATTATAAAGCAAGGAGATAAAAAATTAACAATAGGCAAATCTGAGTAAAGAATATAGAATTTAGTATTATTTATTTTTCCAACTTTTTGTGAATTTCAAATAATTTCTTTTTTTTTTTTTTTTTGAGTTGGGGTCTCTGTCACCAAAACTGGAGTATGGAGTGTAGTGGCATGATCATATCTCACTACATAGCTCACCACAGCCTTGACTTCCTGGGCTTAGGCTATCTTCCTACCTCAGTCTTCTGAATAGCTGGGACTACAGGTGCACTATGCCCAACTAATTTTTTTTTAGTGTTTCTTGTAGAGCTTCGGTCTCACTGTGTTGCCTAGGCTCCACATTATTTCCAAATAAAATTAAATGTTCATAAATAAATGTTTTTGCTCTGTTTATTGAAAATATCTAAAATGAATGACTAAGACAGTAGCCCATAATCATTCCTAGTTCCCAGGTTATGATCTTAAAATGTTTTCTACTAAAAACCAATATTTCTTAGAAGATGATGATTCCATGTCTGGTTCAGGAAATCTTTTGAGCTTGGAGTGTCTTACCATTCCAGATTTTAAGGAAACTATCAAAGACTAATATAAGATCTTATCAAAAGGCCTTAGGAGACAATTTGGAGGGGTTTCCTTTTGGCCAAAGGTGGGATGCTTAAGTTGTATATAATGATAATCTTTCCCCTTTTACTGATGTAATAATTTTTATATTTATGGGAGTCTGTATTTGTTACATGCAGAGAATGTGTAATGATTAGGGTATTTCATCACTTGGAATGCTTTTCATTTTTATGCGTTGGTATCATTTCAAGTCCTCTCTTCTAGTTACTTTGAAATATACATAATATTGTTGCTAAGTATAGTCACCCATGTCTGCTATCAAACATTAGAACTTTATAGCTTATTTTAAGCATTAGCACATACTTCAAACATTACTTTATAACTTCTAACTCTGTTTGTACCTGTACCCAGCCTCTCTTCATGCCACCCTACTCATCCCTCCCAGTCCATGAGATCAAAGTTTTTGGCTTTCGCATGTGATGAGTGAGAACATGCTGTATTTATCTTCTGTGCCTGGCTGATTTCATTTAGCATAATGACCTGCAGTTCCATCCATATTACTGCAAATGAAATGGTTTCATTGTTTTTGTGGCTGAATAGTATTCCATTGTGTATATATGCCACATTTGCTTTAGCTGTCTGTCCATTGATGGACACTTAGATTCCATGTCTTTGCTATTATGAATTATGCCGAAATAAACATGTGTGTGCAGGTATCCCTTTGATATACTGATTTTTTTTCCTTTGGATAAATACCCAGTATTGGTTTTGTAATTACATTGTAATTCTGTTTTTTAGTTTTTGATAAATCTTCATATTGTTTTCCATAGCAATTATACTAATTTACATTCTCACCAACAGTGTATAAGAATTCCTTTTTCCTGGCTCAGCCTATAATCCCAGCACTGTGGGAGGCCGAGGTGAGTGGATTGCCTGAGCCTGCAGGTTCGAGACCAGTTCTGGCAACTTGGTGAGACCTTATCTCTACAATTAAAAAAAAAAAATTAGCTAGGCATGGTAGTGCGCGCCTGTAGTTCCAGCTAGCTACTTGGAAGACTGAGGCGGAAGGATCGCTGGAGCCCAGCAGGTTGACGCTGGGGTGACTGTGAGCATGCCACTGCACTCCAGCCTGGGCGACGGAGTAAGACTCCAACTCAAAAAAAAAAAAAAGTTGCTTTTTCCCTGCATCCTCACCAGCATGTTATTTTTTGCCTTTTAAATAATAGCCATTCTGAGGTGAGATGATATTTCGTGATTTTGATTTGTATTTCCCTGATGAGTAGTGATGTTGAGCATTGTTTTGTATACCTGTTTGGCCATTTGTATGTCTTTTTTTGAGAAATGTCTATTTATGTCCTTTTGCCTGTTTTTTAATGGAGTTTTAAAAAATTATTTATTTTTTACTGTTTATATATTTGAGATATTTATTCTGGATATTAGTCCCCTGTCAGATGAGTAATTTGCAAATATTTTCTCAAGAGGTTGTCTCTTCACTCTGTTGATTCTTTTGCTGTGTGTGCAGAAGCTTTTTTAGTTTAATGCAGTCCCATTTGTCTATTTTTGTTGCCTGTGCTTTTGTGTCTTAGCCATAAAATCTTTTGTCTAGACCAGTGTCCTGAAGAATTTTCCTTATGGTTTTTTTCTAGTAGTTTTACAGTTTCAAGTCTTACATTTAAGTCTTTAATTCATCTTGCATTGAATTTTTTGTATGGTGAGAGAAGTCAAACTTCATTCTTCAGCATGTAGTTACCTAATTTTCGTAGCACCATTTATTGAAGAGGTGTACTTGCCCTACTGTATGTTCTTGAGGCTTTGCCAAAGTTCTATTGGCTGTAAATATGTGGATTTATTTCTGGGTTCTCTATTCCTTTGGTCTATAAGTCTGTTGGTATATTAGTAGCATGCTATTTTGGTTAACATAGTCTTGAACATGCTTTGAAGTCAGGTAGAGTGATGCCTCCAGCTTTGTTCTTTTGACTTATGATAGTTTTGACTATTCCAGCTGTGTTTTGGTTCCATGCAAGTTTTGGGGTTGTTTGCTTCTATGAAATATGATATTGGTATTTTGATAGGGATTGCATTGACTGTAGATTTCTTGGACAGTATGATCATTTTACTATTACTAATTTTTCTGATGTATGATCATGGGGTGTCATTCTATTTGTGTCCTTTCAATTTCTTTCATCAGTATTTTGTAGTTTTTCTTATAGAGCTCTCTGACCTTCATTACATTTATTCTTGAGTGTTTTTTTTTTTTTTGGTAGCTATTATAAATGGAATTGCCTTCTTCTTTTTTGTCTATTTCATTATTGATGTATAGAAACAATATTGATTTTTGTATCCTGCAACTTTACAGAATTTATGAGTTCTAAGAGTTTTCTGGTGCAGTCTTCTGATTTTTCTAGATATCAGATCAGGTGTGCAGAGAGGGATAACTTGATTTCCTTTATTCCTACCTGGATGCTTTTTATTTCTTTTTCTTGCCTGATTGCAATGGTTAGGCCTTCCAGTACTGTGTCGAATTGGAGTGGTAAAAGTGAACATACTCGTCTTGTTTCAGTTATTGAAGGAAAAGAAAGAACTTTTCTCCTTTCAGTATGATGTTAGTTATGAGTTTATCATGTATGACTATTACTTTAAAGTTTGATCTTTATGTGCCTAGTTTGTTGAGTTTTTATCATGGAGTATTGTATTTTGTCAACTGTTTTTTCTATGTCTTTTGAGATGTTCATATGGTTTTTATACTTAATTTGTTGAAATGATGTACCAAGTTTATTAATTTGCATATGTTGAACTATCCTTGCATCCTTGATATCAGTCCCACTTGATTATGTTGTTACTATCTTTTTGATGTACTGTTGGACTCAGTTTGCAAGTATT
The DNA here is from genome assembly GCF_000164805.1 of Carlito syrichta. Classification (NCBI taxonomy): domain Eukaryota; kingdom Metazoa; phylum Chordata; class Mammalia; order Primates; family Tarsiidae; genus Carlito; species Carlito syrichta. The sequence continues at coordinate 231,799 of NW_007246174.1, forward strand.
TTGTTGAGGATTTTTACATTTGTGTTCATCAGGGATATTGCCCTGTAGTTGTCTTTTTTTCTTGTGCCCTTGTCTGGTTTTAGAATCAGACCAATACTGGCCTCTAGAATAAATTAGGGAAGATTCCCTCCTCTTAAATTTTTTGGAATAGTTTCAGGAGAATTGGTATTAATTTTTCTGTATACTTTCGGTAGAATTCTACAGTGAATCATTCCACACCTGGGCTTTTTGTTGTTGAAAGAATTTATTACTGATTTAGTCTTACTGCTCATTATTGATCTGTTCAGGTATTCCATTTTTTTCCTGGTTCTAGCTTGGTAGATTTTATATTCCCAGGAAGTTATCAATTTTCTCTAAGTTTTTTTTTTTTTTTTTGAGTTGGAGTCTCACTCTGTCTCCCAGACTGGAGTGCAGTGACCGCTCCCAGCCACCGCAGCCTCGACCTGCTGGGCTCCGGCGATCCTTCCTCCTCAGCCTTCCAAGTAGCCGGAATTACAGGCATGCGCTACCACGCCCGGCTGATTTTTTTATTTATTGTAGAGATGAGGTCTCGCTGCCCAGGCGGGTCTTGAACCTGTGGGCTCAGGCAATCCACTCACCTCGGCCTCCCAAAGGCGCAGGATTACAGGCTGAGCCACCGAGCCCGGCTTTCTCTAAGTTTTTTCAGTTGGTTCATAATAGTCTCTGACAATCAGTATTTCTGTGTTATCAGTTGTAATGTATCTTTTTTAATTTCTAGTTTTGTTTGGTTTTTCTCTTCGTTAGTCTATTCAGCAGTTTATCAACTTTGTTTGCCTTTTTGAAGTATCAACTTTTTATTTTTGTTAATCCTTTGTATTGGTTTTTAGTCTCTCCTGTATTTAGTTCTGCTCTGATCATTATTATTTCTTTTCTTCTGCTAATTTTGGTTTGTTCTTGCTTTTCTAGCTCCTTGAGATGCACCGTTACAGTGTATATTGGAAATCCTTCTGTTACTTGATGTAGGCATTTATTGCTGTAAAATTTCCCTCTTAACGCTACTTGTGTTGTATCTCAGAGGTTCTGGTGTGTTACGTTTCCATTTTCATTTGTTTTGCTAGTATATTCCATGTGCTGATGAGAATGTGTGTTCTGCAATTGTTGGATAAAATGTTCTGTGAGTATCTGTTAGGTTCATTTGGTCTAAAGTCTAGCTTTAAGTCCAGTGTTTCTTTTTTTTTTTTTGTCTGGATTATCTGTCTAGTGCTGTGAGTCGAATGTTGAAGCTTCCACTATTATTGTATTGGCGTCTATTTCTTTTTTTATGTCTAGTAATAGTTGCTTTATGAATCTGGGTGCTCCAGTGTTAGGTGCACATATATATTTAGAATTGTTACTTTTTTTGCTGAATTTATCCCTTTACTATTATATAATAACGTTTTTTTTCTTTTTCTTTACTGTTAAAGTCTGTTTAACTGATATTAGTATAGTTAGTTCTACTCACTTTTGGTTTTTGCATGGAATGATCTTTTCCTATCTCTTTTTAGTCTGTTTGTGTCTTTACAGGTAAAATGTGTTCCTTATTAGCAGCAAATAGTTGGATCATGGGTATTTTTTTAATCCATTCAGCCAGTCTCTTTCTTTTAGGTAGAGATTTTAATTCATTTACATTCAAGGTTATAATTGATATCTGATGTTTTGTTCCTATTATTTTGTTCACTGTTTTCTGGTTGTTTTGTATATTCCTTGTTCCTTTCTTTTTCTCTTAATTTTCCTAGTGATTTGTTCGCTTTCTGTGGTAGTACCATTTGAGTCTTTTCTCTTCTTCATTTGTGTGTATACTTTACCAGTGAATTATATATTTTTGTGTGTTTTCATGATGGCAACTGTTGTCATTTTGCTTCCAGGTTTAAGACTCCCTTGAGCATTTCTGTTAAGGCAGGTCTAGTGGTGATGGATTCTCTCAGCATTTGTTTGTCTGGGATTGACTTTATTACTCTATCTTTTATGAGATAATTTTACTGGAGATATTATCTTTGGGTGACAGGTTTTGTTCTTTTAGCACTTTGAGTATATCCACGCATTCTCACCTGACCTTAAGGTTTCTGCTGAAAAGTCTGCTATTAGTCTTATGGGGAGATCTCTCCTTTGGGGGGAATTAGGCACTTTTCTCTTGCTATTTTTAGAATTTTTTCTTTGTTATTGACTTTAGACAGTTTGATTATAATGTGCTGGGGCGATGACTTTTTTTGCATTATATCCAATTGGGGATTATTGAGTGTCCTGTATTTGGGTGTCTAAATCTTTTGCTAGACTTGGGAAGTTTTTGAAAAATTATTTTATTAAACAGGTTTTCGAGCCCTTTCATTCTCTCTTCACCTTTGGGGGATACCAATAGTTTATATATTTGGTCGCTTTATGGTGTCCCATATATCATGAAGAATCTGTTCATTCTTTTTTTGTTTTAATCTGGGTTATTTGAAAATACTTATCTTCAAATTCTGGAATTTTGTCTTCTGCTCAGTCTAGTCTATTGTTGAAGTTTTCAGGTGAACTTTGTATTTCATTCGGGGAATTCTTAGGTTCTAGAATTTGGTTCTTTTTATGATGTCTTATCTCTATGGTACATTTCTCATTCATTTATATTATTTTTTGGAATTATCTTGTATCTCTCTGAGCTTCATTAGTATCATAATTTTGAACTTTTCCCCAGAATTTCTTTAATTTATTTTTAACTGTTGCTGGAGAATTACTGTATTCTTTTGGAGGTGCCATTTTTTTCTTGTTTTTTTCTTCTTGTGTCCTTACATTGATATCTGTGCTTCTGGTATAATAGTTACCTTTCCCCCACAGCTTTTTGAATACACTTTTGTAGGGAAGGACTTTTCCCTGAAGATGTACTGATGATATTAGTTGGGTAGGACTTTGATTCTGGGTGCATGAGGCACTGTAGTCTCTGTGTGATTTCTTCGGCTGTAAACAGTGTCATTAATATCTGATTTCCTTGATGCATGCTGGCGCTGGCAATTGCTGCAGTGTGGATTTGCCACCCACAGCCCCAGATAACAGCTCTCAGGGTCTCAGTCTCTGCAGCAGCAGCAGCAATGCAGAACCATGCAGAGGTGGAGATGGAGCCCGCCCTTCACACGTGAGCCCAGACACAGAGGCTACGCCACCTGTGGGGGCACAGTCATCATTTCAGGGCCAGACAGACAATCCTTCATATTGCGTATCTCAGTCACTGGTGGCAGCACCGGCAGCTATGCCTATAACAGTGTGTGGAGGGGAAGAAGGGTGAACCCAAGCACAGAGGCTTCTCAGCCAGTGGGAGGGGTTCTCACTCTCTGTTTGCAAGGCTGAGCACAGAGTTTGTGCTGCTGCTGAGGCACAGTGCTAGATAGGGAGCTCTTGGGCTCTGAAAAACATGTACTTTGGTTTCCTTTGTCTCAGGGGTGCCTTTTTGCATCACTGCATGTCCTTTCCCTAAAGAGTAGTACTCTCTATGGGCTGGATTACTAGTGACTCCATAGCACCTTTGGGTCCAGCTTGCACTGTGCCATTGTAGCCCTCCAGGTAGAATGTCAGTAGACGCTCCCAGGGTGTGGAGATGTGGGGTCTGTGGATCCCAGGGCAGGATGCAGTGCTGTGAAGGCTATGCCATCACAGTGGTACCCAGCTGCAGCCACTCAGACCTCAGGATAAAGTTGAGTGATCCGTCACAGGTTTCCTGTCTGGTGCGGTATCTTTGTGGGGTTTTCACATCACTGCCCACACTATTATCAAGGTTTGTATGAATAGAGGGGTTCTCCTGTGGTTCAGATTACAGCATTTCATGGTGGAATTGTGGCCTATTGAAGTTCTCTCACCCTTTCCCCATAAGATGAAGTCCCTCTGGACTCCAAGCAGATCTTGACTGATCAGGATACTTGCTTCCTTCTTTGCCTCAGGTGTTTCCCATGACTTCTTTATTGGACTCTAGTGCTCTCTTCTAGATGTTTTATTCCAGGTATGATTATCTATTTGTGGTTTTGGTTCATCTTTCTAGAGAGGATGAGTGTCTTATGTCTCTAGACACCTATTTTGCTGAATTTTTTTATGATGGTAATTTTTAAAATTAATTCATTACCATCCAAGGATTATAGACAACGAGTTCGCCATCTAAACAATCAGGCCAGTAGCTGAACACTGTGGCCTGCCGGTAGCCCAGCTGCTCAGGAGATGGAGGCAGGAGGAGCCCTTGAGGCCAGGAGCATAAGGACCAACCTAGGTAATATAGCAAGATCTGTCTGTTACAAAAATAATAATAAAGGCATGTAAAGAAAAAATCATTTATCTTGCCTTTCATGTATGAACCTCTATCACAGGTAATCTCATTATAGATAAGGAGAAATGTCTTTATAAGTTTAACCCACAGAGAACATATTAAACTACGCCAAGAGTATGCCATCAGCAAAATGAAGATTGTGAGAAACCTAAACAGCTTTGGTTCTTTAATAGCTAAATTGTTTGGAAAAGAAAAAAGAGACCCTATAGAAAAAGATAAACATGATTTAAAAGGCATATCAAACTTTTTATAAATGAGTAAGACTGAAAAATTAAGCATTATTTAGTAGGTGATTTATTCTCTGCGAAAATTTTTTACAAACTCAGTGAAGGTAAATGGCACATATAAGATCCAGGATGTTGGTTAACCTTTTTTTTTTTTTTTTTAATACTAAGAAATTCTTAGTACTAAAGAATTTAGATGTGGTGGCTCATGCTTGTAATCCCAGCATTTTGGGAGGTCAAGGCAAGTGGATTGCTTGAGCCCAGGAGTTTGAGACCAGCCTAGGCTGTAGAGTGACACCTCGTCTCTACACATAAAAAAACTCAGCCAGACATCATTGTGTGTGCATGTAGTACCAGCTACTTAGGCTGAGGTGGATCACCTGAGCTCAGGAATTCAAGTCTGTGGTAAGCCATGAGCATGCCATTGCACTCCAGCCTAGGTAACAGCATGAGACCCAGGCAAGAGAAAAGAAATACTTCAGATTATATGTTTTGTTTTGGGTTTTTTTGAGTTGGAGTCTCACTCCTTCACCCAGGCTGGAGTGCAGTGGCACACTCATGGCCACCCCAGCGTCAGCTTGCTGGGCCCCGGCGATCCTTCCACCTCAGCCAACCTTCCAAGTGGCCGGAACTACAGGTGTGCACTATCGCACCTGGCTATTTTTTAAATTTACTGTAGAGATGCAGTCTGGTCTCAAACCCGGGCTCAGGCAATCCACTCTCCTCAGCCTCCCAAAGTGCTGGGATTACAGGCTGAGCCACCGAGCCTGGCCTCAGATTATATCTTAAGGAAAAAGACTGATATGTAATCTATGATTTTGAGAAGGAACCAGCAATAGTGAAAGTTCCTTTGTTTCACTTAGGGAATATTTAGGGCCTCCACTAACCTATCACCTATTCAAAAGTGCAGGACTAATTATGGGAAGAGGAAATGGGGCAAGTGGGGAATGAAGAGAGAAAAATATATCATTGGTAAAGGATTGACATAAGTATTTGAAGGAAGTAACACATGAATGGAGCTAAAACTGCAGGAAAAATTATGAAGGTAGCAGCTTTACTTTTAGTATATTTTTACCTCTTAACTTTCCAGTAAAAATGTAAACTCCTTACATGTTTGCTATATAGCTATTTCTCGATAAGTATTTGTTGAATTAGGATAGGGGACTGGCCCCTGGGGATTATCCCAGTACTCTCCATTCCCCATAAATTCAAGGAATAGCTGAATGTGTAGGCTTGTTTATTTCATCACTAGGACTGGGAAAGTTAGGAGAAGACCTGGAGTTAGTGAACAGGGAGGATGCCTCTTGGTATTTCAGCTGCTGACTGGTAACCACAGGGTGAAGGCTATTTTACCTTCCACCATTTGCAGGAGAGCTGCCACTGGGACTGTTCCAACATTAAGTTGCAATGAGTTAACAACCCTCCAAGGTTGCCTAGAAATGTGAGAGAATGATCAATGTGAATAAATAGAATGTTAACCTAGCTAAGTAAAACTGTTAGAAGAAACATCACTTCAGTGATAACAAAAACGGGCACTTAAGAAAATTTGACTACAGCACAGAAAGACTTTTCAGAGTTAGCAAACTATGACGAAACAACTCCATAGATGAACTGAGGAATGGTCACTGTGGAGACTTCAGTTATTAGACTGAAAAATCAAGTAAAATAATTTTTACAACACATAGCAAAAGTACAGTAGAATCATTAAAGAAAAGATAAAAGACTCGGAGAAGAGATCCTGGCGACCTAACAGAGCCAACTTGTGAATAATAGTTACTTATGAGAATTTAAAAGGGAGAAAAAGAAACAGTTGGAGCATAAGCAATAAATACATACAAGAATCGAATAAAATTTTTTTTAGAATGAACAGTGTTTTTAAAAATCTGTATATGTGTGTACATTTGTGTAAAATTCTATAAGCATGGAGCAAAACCTGGAAGGGTATAATGAGGCTGCTAATGAGGCATGTGTTAGGCGGCTAGTGGCATAGGAGGAGGTGATTTGTGCACAGGGAAAAGAGGTTGAAGTGTAGTGCTTGACACAATCATGTGATAATATTTTTGTACACAAGACTCAACAAAATCTTCTCTTCTACATTCCTGTTTGTTTAATCTTCTATGCCCTTTCCTTTACAGCTAAGCCTCTTAAGGTATATTACAGACTGGTTTTCCTCCATGGAATCTGTTTTTATTAAGAGCACATATTCTCCTCACTGCCAAATCCCTTAGCTGTGTTTTAGTCTTTGTTCTTTGAAATTCTTTGTTGATCATATTCCTCCCAGAATTCTCTTGCCTTGATTTCCGGAACATTAACTTTCATCCAACTTTCCAAATTGTTTCTTCTCAGCTACGTTCTAGAATCTTGTCTTTACATCTTCATAATTTCCTTCCTGTACATCCATGTGTTGATGTTCCCAAAGATTTTACTTTCTGGACCTTTTTCTCAGGCTTCATGTTTTCCCAAATAGATTTCACTCACATTTACAGTGTTTACAACCATTTATACGGTGAGGGTTTTCAAATATATCTATCTCAGAACCTTTCTCTTAATTTTCTAATTATATATTTGTCTGTCCTCTGAATATTACCACTGAGATTTCCTCACAGAAAGCTCAAAATTCATACGGAAATGGAACTTCCACCACTTACACTCCTCTTCTTGTTTTTCCTATCTTAATTAAGGTTAACATCATTCATATATATAATAAGTAATAAGGAGTCATCCTACTTTTCCTTCAGTTCAATTATTCAACAGGTGATTTTGAGCCCCCATTATGTATTAGGCATTGTTTAAGCACTGGGGATACAGCTGATTAAGAAGAAAACATGATAATCCACTAACCCTTTCAATTTCTACTTTCATAATATTTGTAAGTCCATCTACCAGTTACATGCTGAAAGTCCTTTGAATATCTTTGTGCTATGTAGGATCAAGACTGTAGTAGCTGAAATGGCATTGACTTCCATGAGAAAGTAAAATATAATTTGAAAAGTAGAAATTATTTGTATGGTATGTTAACTCTATTATTACGGATACGAGTTCTTTCATTTTGGTCTCTCCAGAAAGCTAGCTGTGAAAAGTAGTTTTTGTTATAAACTTGCCATTAGAAAGAAGTGCTACAACAAATTCTCCCACAGAAAAAGATGGGTATTTTATTTAAACTTACATGTTTAATTAGAGCAGAACACATCTTCTAGAACCTTTTTGATTTTCACTGATCTTGATTGTTTCATGTGTTCATCAGCTATGTATTGATTTTTCAGAATATTTATTTTCTGCATGGTGAATGTACCTGAATTATTGCTTGATCAAAGTCCCTCAAGGAATGATGCAAAAAATCTTCAGTAAGTATCATACAAAGATTTCGGAGTTGCTAAAAAAGACTGATGAAAATACCCACAATTTATTAATTTACATGAGGTCCTTATTAGACTTTACCATACTAAAATCCAATCTAAATTTAGAACATATTAATATTTCATCAAGAATTAACTGCCCGTAGATGTAATGTGTGAAGCCTGATAACATTGTTATCCATCTGATACAGCATGTCATCCATGTGACAGATACACTTTAAGTGTTGCCAAGTTAGATCATAACCAAGACTATGAATTTCAGAACGTAATTAATTTGGAATAAATTAAAGGTTGTTATATATGTAGCGTTCTAAATATGGTTTATTCTGTTAAGCATTGTGCTTTATGTCCTTGCAACTCAGAGTAGCCATTCCGTAAGCTTATTTGTTGCCTGTCCTCAAAATAAGGAGTTTGTGCCAGAATGTAAATCAGTGCACTGCCTCCTTCATGGAAAAGAAACATCAACTGAAATAAGCAATGTGCTTAGTGATATAATTGATTTCCATGTTTGGTGCAAGCTTCTTATATTGTGCATAGCAAACATTTTTTATATTGTTGCAGGAATACATGACTTTGTTAATACAACTTATTTATATATAAATGTGTGACACTTTTAAATTCACATAATTATTTAGTCTTTTTTCCCCAAAAACTTCTGCCTATTTCTTATACTAATTAATTGCACATTATCTTCCTGTACAGAAATCCTGTCTAATAGTGTCTGCTGCAAATAATTGCTTCTTGCCACCTTGTTGAGGACTCAGTCATATTCACAGTGCCAGATCTTGCTCATAAACTGCAATTATGGAAACAGAGAAGTGTCACATAGTGCCCCCTCTATAATTTATGGCACTTATTAATTGCCAAAGTAGAGATTTTTGTTAACAACTTTGCCAGACACTGGTCTTATTACTTAGAGTACCCAATGGACAAAGTTTTAAATGCCAGTCACTGTCAGAAGGACTATTCACCTTTTTTTTGTCTTACCTTGCCAGTAATCTGGCTTTGTTTATTAAGCAACTGCTATAAACTTTTCTCACTTGCACACTTCAACTTACCCAAGGAAATACACTATCATAATAAATAAACAAGATACTTTTAGAGTCTACTTTAGGCAACTTAGAAAACTTTAAAAAATACAGTGATATGTTATTACCTGCTGTTTACTGAGTGCATTTCTGTGTCATAAAATACACAAAATGACCAGTACTTTGAAGCCTCATTTTCATTGTAAAAGTAGTAAATTATACTATTGTCATAATTTGTGAAATTCGTTTCCTCAGTTTTATATTTCAGGAACTATGAATATACAACTACTGGTATATGCTTCTGTGGAGTTTTAACAGTTAATAAGTCAAGAGTTCCAAAAAAAGAATTACATGTCAGAATATACCAGAATTTTTTATCAAGTGGATTATGTAATGGCAACAGTTTAACCATAAGGAGGAAGAAGCACCACTTTAGGAAACTTTAAAACAAACTCCTTAACTTTAGAAGTATAAAGACTGCAGGAAGAGATTACATATAAGGTATTTTTAGAGTGTCAAATATATATCAGCAGGTTTAATAATTAGTATTTAAACTTGAATAGAGCATTTTATAAAGTAGTTTGCACTAATTAGTGTACCTAGACTTAAAGAATTTTTCATTTAACATGTAAACTTAAAATGTAAATATTTTGTCTTCTTTCTTTCCAAATGGCATGTGTTAATCACCTCTAGTGTCTTTGTTAGATAATAGGGTTTAGGCCCAATACAGAAAATCACAATCTATTTATAACCCAGGAACTTTGTTTTATTTAATAGGACTGTCCACAACCTCTTTTGATTTAGCATATTTCTAAAGTTGTTGAATAGCAGCAAGCACCCTGTTTGTTTGGTATTCAGCACCTCTTTCATATATCCCTGTGGTATTAGTGCTCAGAAGAAATGAAAAAAGCACTTATAGTATCTATTATGTGCAGAGGGCTGAGCATACAGCATCACTGGCAATGAGATACACTTTTATCTAATGGCCACTTATTAGCCAATTAAAAGAAAGGTTATTACAGCATTTGCATGCTTTACTTTCTCTCTTCTGCTTTGTAACATGTGGCACACTTTACACACAGAGTTAAACTTTTAAAATAGAAATATCACCAACTTGCCTCCATTTATTTCTTAAACAAATAAAGCACATATAGATGTGGATTAATATATATCAGCCTAGTTCCAAAACATACGAATTTTTAATTCCAGGTCAAGTAATTTTTAATGAAAAATATATGTCAAGTTTTAGAGGAAAGAAATTTTGAATACCTAAATTAGGAGAAAAAAGGAAAGAAATTTTGAATACCTAAATTAACATTCACTGTAAAAATTCACTGTTTAGCAATGTCTTTTGAAAAATCTTTGACTTGTGTGTGTGTATGAAAAATTAATGGGAAGTTCTGACTGCAGCTGCAGTGTTCTCTGAATGACTGCAAACTAATATAAGTCTTCAAATTTTATGATACATAACAGTCTATTAGATGCTTATCTTTGAAGTTCACTTAAATATAGTTGTCAAAAAATGTCAAGTGTATTTGCCCAAAACATGTAAGATTGTTTATTGCAAATACCAAAGTTAATAGTTTTTTTGTTTAAAATATTAGCTTGTTGATTTTTCTTAAGAATGGAATTTCTACCAGTGCTTAGCAACTTAAAGTGAGTCTGTCACATAATTATAGTAGTGAGATATTACTGAATATTTAAGACTAAAACTCTGTATAAAGGGTACATTTGGGCAGAACACTAACAAAAGACCTTTGGCTTAAAAATATTAATTGTAAATGCATATATTTAAATGATTTCAGCTATAGCTGTATCATCCTTGATGCAGAAAAATGTTTTATCTAGTCTTGGTTAAAAGGACCTTCATGTAATGTATATATTTATGATGGAATAGCTGAGATTGGGTGATTTTGTCAGTTTACTTTAGTGACGTCAAAATTTTTGTAGTGATACAAATCTTTTATCAGAGGGAAAACATCTTGATTAATTATTTATAGAATCAGTTAATATGCTACTATTTAGTAGATTTTTTTTGTCATTATATGATGACAAATTGAGGGAGTATGTGGAGTGCTGTGGTACTTGATTTTATTTCTTAATGTAGGTTTTGCTTTTAGACTTAACATTTTCAGCTGGTGATTATATTCTCTTCTCTCCCCACCTCATCCTTAAACTCTTAGCTATGATTGTCTTACCAGTAGCTATTACTATACAGTGAAAATAAGTTCTCATCTGGCAATTTATTTTGAAATAGATGCATGACTACTTTTCTCCTCTAAGGTAGAATTAAAATATCTAACCTTTACTTCAGAGAATTGAGGTTTAGAAATTGAAATTAAGGCAGAGTGTGGTGGCCCACACCTGTAATTTCAGCATTTTGGGAGGCCAAAGCAGGAGGGTTGCTTGAGCTCAGGAGTTCGAAACCCTGGGCAACATAGTGAGACCATGTCTCTACAAAAAAATTGTAAAAATTAGCCAACCGTGTTGATGCAGGCCTGTAGTCCCAGCGGTTCAGGATGCTGAGACTAAAGGATTGCCTGAACCCAGGAGGTCGAGGCTGCAGTGAGTTGTAACTGTGCTACTGCATTCCAGTCTGGGCAACAGAGTGAGACCTCAACTCAAAAATAAATAAATAAATAAATGGAAATTTGGAAAATGCTGTGTAAAATCACCTAATATTTTATTTTTCTATCTTTAAGCTACAGTTTCCAGTGAGTTTGGGGATTTGAAAGCTGTAAAAATTTGTTTCCCAGAGTGCAGGGGCATTTTTCTAATGTTGATTCTTTGACTAGTTAACACAAATGGCAATTACATTTTATGTTAGTTTTAGTTAGTGAGCTAGTGAGCTATTGTGTAACAAAGGAACCACTCAGTAAGGGAAACAGGAGAGGACTGCTGTAGTTATGAAACATTTCTCCCAGTGAAGTAACAGTGTCACTTAAACTCAGAGCCAGCTTGTATAGGTAACATACTCAGCTGGAAGACTAAAATTAGAGAGAACTGCAGATCACTGCTAACAGGCCTGCCACTCAGAAAGGTTCTCCACACAAACTACAAAAAATGAGTTTTTCCCTTTAAAAATAAGAAATCTAGAGATTTGAGATAAATCAAGTAAATGGAAGATAAGGGCCAACAGAATAGTTGATCCTAGACAGTGTAAATTATGTAGAAAGCAAAGGCATAAGTTCTTAGAGGGGTAGGTTCTTAGGGGTAACCTCTTTGGAGGTTAGAGAGAGCATTTAGTGCACAAACCATATCAAAAAGTTGCTTTGAAAAAAGTAATCAAAGACCAAGAAGTCTTTTGAATTCAAGATATGTATGAATTCTAAACTTATATATAATATTGCTAAAATAAATATTCTACAAAGGACAGAAGAACAGACTAGACACGTTAAAGATTTAATTTGAGATCTAAGAGAAGGGCAACATATGAAACATAATGAAAACAAAGATGTTGGAAACAGGAGAAAAATGGTTTAAAAAAATACCCAGGGCATACATTATTCACCTTACAAAAAGCAAATGTTAGGAAAAAAAATTTTTTTTTAATTAAAGAATCTTTTAACTAAAGAAAGACTTGACACATTTTTAAATTAAAAGGAATTTATTTTAAACCTAAAATTCCATTACTTGGTGAAAGGGCTAAAGAAAAAATCCTTGTACATAATTTCTTTTTCTGAAAAACATTTTTCAAATATATTACCTTTTGGTGGCACAAAATTACAAGTCTGAATGAAGAGGCTGAGCATGGGTGGCTCACACCCATAAAACCAGCACCGTGAAAAACTGGAGCAGGAGGAGACCAGGAGTTCAAGACCAACCTGTTCAACATAGCAAGTTCCCCTTCTCTGTCAAAAAATTGTAAAAAATTAGCAGGGTATGGTAGCTACTTGGAAGGATAAGGTAGTAGAACCACTTGAGCCCCGGGAGTTTAAGGCTATAGTGATCTATGATTGCAACACTGCACTCCAGCCTGCGCAACAGAGTGGGACCCTGTCTCTAAAATACGGGGGGTGGAGTGCAAGAATGAAAGAAAGAGAAAAATGAAAGAAAGGCATGTAGAATAACACAGGATTCTTTTTCTTCTTTCTTTTCTTTCCTTTTTTTTTTGAATGGTGTCTCACTCAGACTAGTCTGGAATTCCTAGTCTTAAGAAATTCACATCAGACTCTCAAAGACAGGCATGTGCCATTGTGCCAGCACTAACTCAGGATTTTGATGAAAAATCCAGAATGACAGCAATGAGCAATTAGTATATTTCAGAACAGAATTTCGGAGAACTTGGGAAGAATGTTATTAAGAATGTTTCCCTGTACACTTACTGTTTGAATAAGATTCTGGGAGAGTTCACAGTGTCATACTGTTGATGATATGAAGTCATTTTGTCCTGATGAAGAAAAAAACTTCATGGAAAATAAACTGTATGAGCACAAGCTATCATGGGCTAAATATGAAGCAGGCATGATTTTGGACTGCTTGAGGACTATAAGCACACTTTCTAAAATGACAGTAGTAGATCAGGTAATTTGAAAGGGCCAGGAGGATAGGCCTGAAGTTTAGAAGTTCTGTTTATTATTTCTAAGTTACTTAAGAAAAATCATATGTAATACAAGAACAACAAATGTTATTTCACCGTAAATGAATAAAAACAAGTAGAGATCACTAAAGTACAGCTTAGCCCTTTTTTCTTTTGGAATTGGAGTCTCACTCTGTCACGCAGGCTGGAGTGTGGTGGCACACTCATGGACACCCCAGTGTTGATCTGCTGGCTCCGGTGATCCTTCTGCCACAGCCTTCCAAGTAGCCAGAAGTATGGGCATGCGCTACCATGCCTGGCTAATTTTTTATTTTATTTTTTTATTGAAGAGGTGAGGTCTTGCCGATTTGCCCGGGTTTGTCTCAAATTCACAAACTCAGACAATCCATTTGCTTTGGCTTCCCAAAGTGCTGGGATTACAGGCTTGAGCCACCGAACCTAGCCGTTTAGCACTTTTTATGCTCTAGCCCATCTGAATAAAAATGGCATAAAACAAACACCATTCCAAATGTAAAGATAATGTTTTCTTAGTTCTATTTCTCGTGTTAAAAGAATACTTAATTCTGATTGAGTATATTACACAAAAAAGACCTTTTGACATTGTAGAAATGTTGACATTGGGCATCAATTTATAAACAATTTTTTTCTACTCTCTTAAATGGCTATGCTAATCATAAGAACTCAGATTTTAGCACGTCTAAGCTATCTCAGTTTGATCCCTGGCTGTCTAATCTTGAGCATATTAGTTGAACTGTGTGTGCTTAAGTTTATAAAATAAGAATTACAGTACATACCTCATGAAGTTGTGGTAAAGGCTAAATTAGTTAACATATTTATGTACATAGAATATTGAGTGGCACAGAATTAGCACTTGATAAATACTAGCTTTAAATTAGTAAAAATCTGAAATAAAGTTATCACAGACATTTATTAAGAATGAAATATGCTTTATATGATATTGCAGCCTTATACTCTTTAAAATATCATTTGTATATGCTATTATAAATATAGGAAGTGTACTCTAAGTCCACTAGTTTATAATCACTTAAGGCAGTCAAGGCATGGCTTTTTTTCCTTTATAAACTGTATTAATAGTGATGCATGAGTTATTTTTATGGGCTATGAAAATCGAGTTATTTATATCTGAGATGTGAACATCTCAAAATCAAGTAAAGAGTAGACAAATATCAAGTTCGTATTTGAAATTCAACTTTAATCTCAGGTGGGTATGTTTAACAGCATTTTGAGTTTTTTTTAGTTCAAAATACTTATGTAAGTTAATAACAGTAAATCTCATTTAAAATGATACTTTATTCTGGAACCTAGATTGTTGTGGCAGGCTTGTTTTCTCGTATAATTGATTATGAACTAAAGATGGAAGTGGAAGGCATTCATTTGAATGCTTATGGAAAGGTCACAAAGTATGGCATAATTTTTTTGGTCATTTGTACAACTCATCTTGCCTATATTGAGTGCCTTTTATGTACTCAGAAGTAACATCAGAAGATAAAGATGGTTGTATTATCAACTTTGGAGTCAGAGAAATGTGTTTGAAGGCCTAGTTCTGCCGCTTACTAACTTTATGGTCGTAGACAAATGTATTATTAATACTGTTAACATTATGTAGTACCGTTCTGGGTATATAAGATGGACACAGATATGAATGAGACAATTTGTAGACTTGCATAAATTCAGTATTAATTTTAACCTTTCACCAAGGTTTATTTTCAGTGAAAAGTTCTCTTCCACTTATTTAGTTGTAGAGGCCCTGTTGTTAAGTCATCATTACATAATGGTATTAAATTGCCATTAGCAAATTAAACAGTTTATATTATTGTGTCCCTCAGCCCCCTCTTCCTCTCTCTGTTCCCATTTTCTCTTCCTCTTCTTTGAGTAGTGCTAAAAAAATATTTTGTACAGACAAATGTCAATTATGTCTAGTACTTTTATGTGTAAAAGTATAAAATTCACCAAACACTAATACATGAAATATTAGAAGAAAACAGATTCTTGGTTCACTCTATTTCTTTTCTCCCACACTGCCTTTCTGTGCCTCTCCCTACCCCTGCTCATGAAAAGTCTGTATCTGTGTAGGTCCATTTGTTTACTTGAAGACTGATGGTTTCCATTGTCCTCATTCTAAAGGATCACATTTATTTGAATTAATTACACATATGGTGAAATGTGCCATGACTCAATTCTTCATTGTTTTAATGTAACACTTTCTGTTGGACAAAAAGATGCTGAAAATGAAATAAATCAGTGGTGTTTCTTGGTTTGCTTTTTGCCATAGAGCCTACCATTAACTACCATTAACTACATTATTTCATTAACCCCAGTGATATAATCCTTTTTTGTTTTGTTTTTAAAGTCAGTCTCACTCTGTCGACCTGAGCTGGAATGCAGTGGCATGATCTTGACTCACTATAGCTTCAACCTCCAGGGCTCAGGCGATCCATCCACCTCAGCCCCCAGGTAGCTAGGACTACAGGTGAATGCCACCACACCTGGCAAATTTTTTTATTTTTGTTTTTATTTTTGTAGAGATGAAGTCTCACTGTCTTGCTCGGACTGGTCTCAAACTTCTGGCCTCCTCAGCCTCACTAAGTGCTGTGGGATTTACAGGCGTGAGCCACCGCACCCAGTCTATTTTCTTACCTAATGTATTCCTGAAAATTTGCTTCCATTTCTCCTTACTTTGTACTCAGAAAATTGTAAAAACTTCCTGAATATAATACACACACACACACACACGTTTAGGGTTTTTGGGTTTTATTCTGTACTTACATAATGTATTCATTATTTAAAATATAGATTAAAAATTTTAAATAGATTAAAATATAATCATAAATTAATGTTTTTACTTTTTTGGTTATAGGAAACTTCAAATATTTACAAAAGTTAAAAAATAGTATTAAGAACCTAGTACCAGGTTTTAGTAATTACCACCATATAGTTAATCTTGTTTTACTCCTTTCCATTCTTCCCCACTTTGTATTTTAAAGCCCTTTTACAGGAAAATAGTTCAGTATCTGTCTCTTAAAATGATAGGGTTGCTTTGAATCTATAGATATTCCCTTCCTTTTTTTCTAACGCCCTTGCACTTTCTGTTGAAATAACTGGATCATTTGCTTGGTAAATTTTCCTAGAGTCTGTGTTTTGCTTATTGTGTATCTCTATGGTTTTATGTAAAGCAAATATTTTGAAATGTTTTTTTATCTTAATTTTAAATGTTCTCCATTTACCTAGAGTGATTTCAATGTTGGAAAGATAAAATTGCTCGTGAATATTTTTCTGGGGGTTGTACAGGAGATCATAATGTTGACAGGTTGACCGGCCCCCCTCCCCTCTCCCTCTCTCCCTTCTTCCCTCCCTCCCTCCCTTCCCCTCTTACTTTCCCTCTCTCTGTCTCCCTCTCTATAGTAATGTATGTGTGTAGATTCTTTAATTTTCCTTTATTTCACAATTGAACAGTGTTCATTTTGGCAAGCTTCTGAAGGAGGCTAAAGAGTTAACCACTTTTTAATCTAACAGTTCTCTTCATCTTAGTTGTATTATTACTAGTGTCAGCAATTTTTTTTTTTCCATAAAATGTAAATGAAACACAGATGTATTCAAATAGGTAAACAAACACCACTCTCTGAAAATGGTGCCATTGTATAAAACAAACTTTTGTTTGGCAAAAAGGTTCAACAGCTGATGTATAAAATCTGGAGCTCATGTAGGAAGATAGGCATGTCAGTGCATAATGTGTGAAAGGACAAGCTATATGAAAGCCAAGGGTAACTTGTGAAGCAAACCAAATAGCAGATAGCAAACAGCTCCACATGACAGATAGTATGGGAAGTATTGGCATGTGGAAGAAATGTCTACCGCTCCTTCAAATTGCTGAGTTTAGAGGAGATGATAATAATGAATTAACCAGGCAGTAGTTGCCATCTGGATACTGTACAAAATTATATAGTTGATAAATTTGTATCTGATGTTTTTATCTCTTTTCTGCACTACTCCTGTCCTATCATATGCACACCCACTTAATTTCTTGATATCCTAATACAGTTCTAAATCTCACTGCTTGTACGTTTAACATTAAGCACCTACTATATGCTAAGCATTATGAAAATTCCTAAGTATACAACATAGATTCATATTTGAAGTATCTGTTGTATAATACAGAAAACAGAAGCAGAAAATCACCACTACCATAGTTTAGACAGTACCTTACCCCTAAAGACCCCCAAGTTCCTCAATAGGCCTTTTTATGTCTCAGTAACCACACTCCCATCCCCTCTCGTCCTCCACGCTACCTTTATAAAACATAAATGTTTCTTATTTAGGCAGGTACTATTAATAAAATAGTATACTTTTTATAAGTTTACAGGAGGCTAAATCCTGTGTGTGTGTTCATGCGAATTTAAAGGCATTGAGGATTTGTGAAGTAGATAGTCTTCCCTTGGCCTCTTGCCTCTTCTGGGAAACCAGCATATCTTGACCATCTATATCTCAGTGATCAGGGTGACAGGAATAAAGGATGGCACACATTTTGGAATGCTTCTAAGCCAGTGGTGTTTTCAAGGGTGACTGGGAGGTTAATTTTATCTCCTTCGAAGTCACTTGAAGTAAACATATAATGTAAGTAAATTCCAGTGCAATTATACTCTCAAGATAAGTTCCCTTCCCATCATCCTCCCTACAACATATAAACCCTTCTTATATATAAATTTTTTTTGTTTTTTTAAAGCTGATCAAGTGAAGCAGTGGGAGTGGAGAGAGTGGAGGAACAAAGGAATCTGTAACTAATTGTGATCAGTTAACACAATAAACACCATTCATTGCACTCAGACTAGCCTATGTATAAATTCATGAAAACTGCTCCTCTCCCTGACCGCTAATCTAAAATATCTCCTAGTTAAGCAGTTGGAAATAAAGAGTAGGACCCACATAAATAGATATAGAAGTTTAGGGAAAAGTAAGGACTGTACCAGTGTGGCTGATGTAGCAAGAAACAATGAAAGAGAGGAGGTAATGGGGAGCATACTATGAAGTCAGACAAAAACACCCTAGGGATGCTGTGTTTCTTAATAGTGCATCTTAATAGGTGACCTTGGAAAGCTACTTAATGGCTCTGTTTGACTCTTAAGTGGGAATAATAATAGGTGTTGTAAAGAATAATTATTATTTACCCAGGAAATAATAGAGGTTAATAAATGATAGTGGCTGATCCTACTGCAACGGGGTTGCACTACTAATTGATTACAGCTAGTTACAGATTTCTTTGTTCTTTCTCCACTCCCATTGCTTTACTTGAGTAGCTTTTTAAAAAAAAAAAATTGTACAGCCAGGCGCTGTGGCTTCAGGCCTGTAATTCCAGCACTTTGGGAAGCTAGGGCAGGAGGATTGCTTGAGCCCAGGAGTTCAAGACCAGCCTGGGCAACATAGCAAGACTTCATCTCTACAAAAAAAAAACTTTTTTTTTTTTAAAATAGCTAGGCATGGTGGTGTGCACCTATGGTCTCAGCTACTTGGAAGGCTGAGTCTGAAGGATCACCTGAGCTCTGGAGTTAAAGGCTGTGGTGAGCCGTGGTCTTGCTATTACACTCTAGCCTGGGTAGCAGAATGAGATCCTGACTCAAAGAAAAAGGTTGCAGGGGGGCAGGCTGGGGAAAAACATTGTAATAGTGGAGATGAGAACTCTTTACCATCTTTGGGGTTTTTATGTTATCCTATGGTGAGGAGCTCTCAGATGAGATGAACCATAATATCTATCATGTGGTCACGTTGTGGTTTAAGGTGATTACTGATCTAGGCAAGAAATAATGAGAATCATGAGCTGAAACAGTGTTAGTTGTAAGGGATGAAAAGATGGTCCAGAGAGTGAAACTGAACAGTTGAATATGAAAATCTAAGAATTGAGAGTTTAAAATGGCTTTGAGATTTTTAATTTAAGTAACCAGATTTGATTATTATGCTATAGAGGTGAGGAATACTGGCTTTAAACAGCAAGAGGAAGCAGTTATGGTAATGAGTAAAAGGAATGAGTTGAATGTTTTCAATCTTGATTTTAAGGTAGTTGAAAGGAGTCCAGGAAGTTCCAGCTTAGTCATTTGAATTTCAGAAGAAAGGAGAAAGAAATACTTGACTATACGTTCTTTAAATAAATTTAAAGTCATAGTATGTTTAGTTTTATGTGATCATCACCCATTCCCAAAATACATGTGACACCATGTAACACTAATAGAATAATTACGTTTTCTAAAAATGTGTAATCATTAATGTCATTCAAACATTTTAAAAACTTCATCATCTGTTGAGTTTCTTCATTAAGCACGTGAAATGTAATTACTTTGTCAAATGTCAGCATGAGAAGAGATGTCAGATGTGAAAACCTCTTTGCCTGTTATCTTTTTAGAGATTTTTGAGGAAGGGGTTTCCCTTATATACTGTTACCGCCCTACGTTGGTCACATCTGTTCCTTTGGATACCAAATAGAAGAGATGGAAATTTATGGTAGGCTCAGTAAGTAAAAAGTCAAACCTAAGGGTAATAGACAACTCAAGTAACATTTTCACTGTTTCTTAAATGTTTCCAGCCTTAAAGGTATCTGAAATTGCCTTGAGATGTGTAAGAGCAACTTTCAAATGTATATATGTTTGTTTGCTAAATAATATAATGGAGCTTAATTTATTATTTTTTCATGGAGAAGAAAAAGGCTTTAATAAAAATGTTCATGTTTTAAAGTTTGCTTAACCTTTCTCTTCCTCATTTTCCTTCCTAGTTTTCCATATACACTTGTTGAGAATAAATTGAGATGATAAACATTAAAATTTTTTAAAGTGCATTTTGGTCAGAAATAATAGTATAAAATGTTTTAAATTCAAGTTCAGATTTAGTGATTAGATACAGAGGCTTAAAGTTTTGGAAAAATAGCTTAGTATTATGATAGCTGTAAGCATTTTTGACTTATAGAAATTTGTTTTGTTTTTGAGGCAGGGTTTCATTCTGTCACCCAGGCTGGAGTGTAGTGGCATGATCACAACTCACTATAGCCTTGAACCCCTGAGTCCAAACAGTCCTCCTGTCTTTGCCTCCCAAGTAGCTGGAGCTACAGATGTGCACCACCATGCCCAGCTAATTTTTCTATTTTTTTTTGTAGAGACAGGGTCTTGCTGTTTTGCTCAGGCTGGTCTCAAACTCCTGGTCCTAAGCCTCAGCCTCCCAAAAGTGTTGGAATTATAGGCGTGAACCACCATGCCTGGCTGACTTACGGATAGTTGAGGATCTGCAGATTTTAAGTGATTTTCTTACTATAGCAGTCATCTGCCAAGAAAGGTAGAATAAACACTTTTTGAAAAGTTTTTGCCCCCTAGAATCCAGGACTAAGTTGACCTATGTTACTACATGGTTAAAGTTAAAAAAAAAATGGGGCTGCTTAAGAAGGAAAGGATTTTAGACTGGTCTGCAAGTGAAACAGCATCATGTAGGTAGTGGTCTTTACTGAGACCCACAGGCTCATAGCAGATGGCACTGAAAAACCAGTGTGCCAAATGGCGAACCTGATGGGCAGTGTGACTCAGCATACAAAGCCAGGTGGGGGCTGTTCACTTGTAGGAACTTCTCAGACTAACTTACTTTAGAACTTACATTCTTTCCTTTTAAAAAAGTAGTAATATTTTGAACCAGTAGAATAAAAGGTATATCTGCATTAGTAAGCATTGTATCAAGGTGATATATCAGGAGCACAAATGACGAACCATGCATCTCTCAGTGTATACATATATAACTTTTTAAAAAGAGAGTTTGCATGTTACCTTTAATATATATATTCAGAACTGGTGAGCATTGTGATATAAAGTTAAGCAAAACATACATAAGACTATATATGTAATATAATCGAAGTTATATATAGGCATATAATTGAAGTTATGTATAGGTGTAAAAAGACCAGAAGAAAATAGGCTGAAGAAATTGTAAAGTGACGTTACTCAGAAGGAAATACAAACATATGGAAAACAAGTCATCCCAATAATCAAGAATCAAACTAGTGGTACCATTTTATAGCTATTAGTGAACTTTTAAAAAATATTTTTTCTAAGGATAAAAGTAATATATCTGTTATGCTAGGAAAGTGGAAAGTACAGAAAGGCCTAAAGAAGAAATAAAAATCATCAATTTCTCTCCTCAGAATTAACTACAGATACCATTTTGTTGTATTTCCCTTGTGTGTCTCTCTTCCTCTCACTCGCCTTCCTCTCCCTCCCCCTTTCGTCGTCCCTGTCCCCTCTCCTTCCCCCTCTCTGTGTGTGTGCACATGCGTACCTCTGTCTCTCTGTCTTTCCCTCTCCCCCCCGCTCCCCATTTCCAGGTAGTAGTATGTACTAAACTCTTTCTACATTATTAAATACGTGTAAAGTAACTGGGAGCAACCTGAATGTCCTCTTAGTGGAAGAGTTGGTTTAAATAATTACATATTAACTCAATGTAATATGTAGTCATTAAAATAGTATTGAAAATATAATGCAAAATGATTACAATCTGTTTTAATCATATATGAAATGGTATAGATGCTGTAATTTGAGCTGCTTGATCATATTAAGTTACTGTCATGCTCTTAAATCCTACCTGAAATTCCTGTACATTCTTCATGCCTCACCTGAGTCCTACTTGTCTGAGAAACCTTCCTTCAGTTCTCCCAAGAAGATTCCTTCCTTTGTGTGCCTGTGGACCTAGTTATCTACTGCTGTTTGAGCATTTACCAGGTTGGATAACTGTTAAGAGTGTAGTTGCCTCCTGAGGCAGTGGACTGTGTTCTTTTCATCTTGCCCCCCAAGTCCCTAGCACTGTGTGCCTGGAAGAGCTCAATAATAAATATTTATCAAAGACTTGTTCTAAGTATAGGACACTGTATCAGGGTTTTGTGGGATATATGAAGGGAGAACCAAAATAGCCCAGAGTTTATTAAATATGTATTCTTGCATGTTTAAACCTCAGTCACCTTCAAAGTACTCTCTTGTTTGATGCAATACACCTATTGAAATGCTTTTTCCACTGCTAAAAACAGTTTTTGAACTCATCAATTTTGATGCCTTTTAGTGCTTCTGTTGTATTTTTGTTTCACCTCTTCCACATCAGCAAAACATTTCCCTTTGAGGACTTTTTTCATCCAGGGAAATAGAAAAAAAATCGCTTGGGGTGAGATCAGGTAAATAGAAGGTGGGGGTATGGGGTCATGCCATTTTTGGTCAAAAATTGTCGAACACTTGGTGATGTGTGAGCAGGTGCATCGTCATGGTGGAAGAATCAGACACTTGTTTACTACAACTCAGGACGTTTCTTCCACAAATCGTGATGCAACCTTCTCAATATTTGTAGGTGAAAACTTTAATTGACTGTTTGCTCCCAAGGAGCAAATTCCAAGTGTACTACAGGGGGCCCTCCCTCCAAATGATTATTCCAGTTCTTGGGGGGTTCCCTTTCGTACAAAGGAAAAACTACTTCCCAGTTTTTAGTAAAACTAATAATCTAAAGTGACAAAGCTATAGATAGAAATAGTTATATTATTTAAATGAATTATTTGACCAAATTATAAATAAGGTGATAACAAGAGAAAACAGCAGCTGTTGTATAAGTGCATTTTTTTGTTCATTTAATCATGAACCAAAACAAATACTGATCTCAAAGTAAGTGTTCTTTTTGGCAACATAAAGCTTTACAATTTAACACTGTGCATTGCAGTGTTGATAACTGCAAATGTATTTTTAACATATGTACAAGCAGTTATAATTCCAAAAATGTTATTTTTTATGCCATATGTGTCAGAGTAACTGTGTCACTCACTGACACTTAATGATACTGTCTTAGAATGGTACCAAATGTCAAAAAATGATTGGGATCTCTTAGTGATGCTAATACAGTGCCGGGAACATTGTAGATACTCACAGATGCCCCTAGAATTTGAGTGTTTTCAGGTGAAGAGAATATTGAACTAGATTACATCAGAGAATGATTAACATTAAAATATGTAATTTTAATATTAAATTATTAGCAAATGAAGTGTTTAATTATCATTATTGTAATGAATTTGGAGTATTTTTCCCCCTTGGTCACAGGCCTCAGTTTTCTTTCCCCTTAGAGTCCTGGGTTTTCTTTTCAGTTAAAGGCCCCATATATAACATTTAAACTAAGAAAAGATGCCACCCTGGAAAGAACAAAAATTATATTTATTCAAAAAGATAAAATGAAAAAAAAATCTCACAACTTTGACTATCTTATGTAACAGCTTAGATGCAATTTCATAAAACTGAATTTTGATGTCCTTGAAACTTGTAGGAATTGAGTATTATTTTTTCCATTGTACTAAAGCAAATATTAGTATCAAATCTAAATTATAGATAAGCAAACTAAACAAGGGAGCAGCAGCTCTTTCAGATTGCATATTCAATTTATCTGTTAAACTCTTGGTTATATAATTGGGGTTTATGTTTCTTTTTAATTTTTCTGATTTTTTTTTCTAAATAGTCAACTTTTTTTTATAGAATTAATACCATTCATCTTTTTTTAAGTTATTATCCTTAATGGGAATTGTGTGATCCCTAATAATTTTACTAATATTCTGAAACACATAAAACAATGTGATGTTTACATAATTAAACCGTTTCTTCATCTGTTTTGGATCAAAGAATCTTATTCAAGTTAAATGTCTTCCAGAACAAAATGTACATATATGCAGAATTTACTTAACATGTTTTTATTATAAAAATGTGAGGTACAAGTCAGGATTAACTACATAAGTAGGCTGCATGCAGCTGAAGTTTGGACCTCCAACTGGTCCTCACTTCCCCTGGAAAAGGATACTTAACATTTTAGTAGCTAATGTTTCCCCTGTATCCAGGCCCCTGGTTGTGCTCTCTCTGTGTGTGTGTGTGTATATATATAATATTTGCTTCTTGCTTTACAGTGTTTTTAATTTTTGATTTTTAATTACTATGGATATGTAATAGTTGTATATATGTATGGGATATATATGATATATGATACAAGCATACAAAGTGTAATGATCAAATCTGGTTAACTGGGGTGTCCATCACCACAAACGTTTGATCATTTCTTTGTGTTAGGAATTCCACTCTTTCAATTATTTTGAAATACTTGATAAGTTATTAACTATAGTTGCCCTATTGTGCTACTGAACAGTAGATCTTATTCCTTCTATATAATTAATATTTTTGTACCCATTAACCGTCTCCTCTTTATCCCCCACCACTTCCTGTTACCCCTCCCAGTCTTTGGTAACCATCATTCTACTCTATACTCCCAGTTTAGTTTTTATTTGTAGCTCCCACATACAAATGAGAGCACGTTTGTCTTTCTGTGCCTGGCTTATTTCATGTAATATAATGTCCTCCAGTTCCAGTCATGTTGCAAATGACAGGATTTCGTTCTTTTTATGCCTGAGTAATATTCCATTGTGTATGTGTACCACGTTTTCTTTCTTTATTCATCTGTTGATGGATACTTAGGTTGATTCCATAGCTTGACTATTGTGAATAGTGCTGCAGCAAACTTGGGAGTGCAGACATCTCTTTAATATACTGATTTTCTTTCACCCCAGTTAGAATGGCTTTTATGCAAAAGACAGGCAACAATGAATACAGGCAAGGTTGTGGAGAATGGGAAACCTTTCTGCACTGTTGGTGGGAATGTAAATAGTACAGCCACTATGGAGAACAATGTGGAGATTCCTTTAAAAACTACAAATAGAGGCCAGAAGCAGTGATGCAAGCCTGTAATCTCAGCTGTTTGGGAGACTGAGGTGAAGGGATTGCCTGAGCCCACAGGTTCAAGACCATCCTGGGCAACTTGATGAGACCTCATCTCTACAATAAATGAAAACATTAGCCACTGTGGTAGTGTGCCCCTGTAGTTCTGGCTACTCGGAAGGCTGAGGCGGAAGGATTGCCGGAGCCTGGCAGGTCGACATTGGGATGGCTGTGAACATGCTGTTACACTCCATCCTGGACTCCAACTCAAGGAAATCCCCCCCAAACCTACAAATATGGCTACCATATGATACAGCAGTCCCACTGTTGAGTATGTGTCCAATGGAAAATAAATCAGTATATTAGGCCGGGCTCGGTGGCTCAACCTGTAATCCCAGCGCTTTGGGAGGCCGAGATGAGTGGATTGCCTGAGCCCGCGGGTTCGAGACCCACCTGGGCAACTTGGTGAGACCTCTTCCTACTACAATAAATCAAAAATTAGCTGGGCGTGGTAGCATGCGCCTATAGTTTCAGCTACTTGAAAGGCTGAGGCGGAAGGATCGATGGAGCCCAGGAGGTTGAGGCTGCAGTGGCCAGGAGCGGCCACTGCACTCCAGTCTGGGTGACAGAGTGAGACTCCAACTTAAAAAAAAAAATCAATATATCAAAGAGCAATCTGCATTCTTTTGTTTACTGTAGTACTATATTTTTGTACTATGTGTTGTGATTTTAACATTCTGTGTGCTTTTAGAGTTCTCAAAAGGATCTCATCATAAAGGAGATTTTCTAAAGCTCTTCTACAACATTATAGCAGCATTCTTATATATAAGTTTGAAGTTATTTTGAATTGTTTGAAATATTTGTTGTATATGCTGTATCTTTCTCTCAGAAAAAAAAATTGTCTTATTTTTCTGACAGTTGTGATTTGACCAACCTCAGACTTTCTGTTTTTATTCTAGATTCTGAAGAGGCTCAGTCTGTAAATCCTTCTAGTGTTGATGAAAACATTGACTCTGAAACAGAGAAAGACTCTCTCATCTGTGATAGTAAACAAATACTTCCCAGTAAAGCACCTCTCCCATCTGCCCTTGATGAGTATGAATTCAAAGATGATGATGATGAAGAAATAAATAAGATGATTGATGATAGGCATATTCTTAGGAAAGAACAACGAAAAGAGAATGAATCTGAAGCAGAAAAGAATAGTTTATTTGCAAAACAGGAGAAAACCTTCTACCCTAAATCATTTAAAAGTAAAAAACAAAAGCCATCAAGAGTTTTGTATTCAAGTACTGAAAGTTCTGATGAAGAAGTTCTTCAGAACAAAAAGATTTCTTCTTCATGTTCTGTGCCTGAAACATCAAATTCTGATATACAAACCAAAAAAGAGCATTTAGTTTCAAGTGAACACAAACAGAAAGGCAAAGTTAAAAGGAAATTAAAAAACCAGAATAAAAATAAAGAGAACCAAGAGCTAAAACAGGAAAAAGAAGGAAAAGAAAATACCAGAGTAACAAACTTGACAGTCAATACTGCACTAGATTGTTCAGAAAAGACCAGAGAGGAGGGGAATTTTAGAAAATCTTTTAGCCCAAAAGATGATGCTTCCTTACATTTGTTTCATATTTCCACTGGTAAATCTCCCAAACATTCTTGTGGATTGAGTGAAAAACAGTCAACACCACTAAAGCAAGAACATACTAAAACATGTTTATCACCAGGAAGTTCTGAAATGTCATTACAGCCTGATCTTGTTCGTTATGATAATACAGAACCTGAATTCTTGCCAGAAAGTTCAAGTGTAAAATCTTGTAAGCATAGGGAAAAAAACAAACATCAGAAAGAGTTCCACTTAGACTTTGGTGAAAAATCAAATGCCAAAATAAAGGATGAAGATCATAGTCCAACGTTTGAAAATTCAGATTGTACACTGAAAAAAATGGACAAAGAGGGTAAAACATTAAAAAAACATAAACTGAAACATAAAGAGAAGGAAAAAGAAAAGCATAAGAAAGAAACTGAAGGTGAAAAGGAAAAATACAAAAATAAGGATGGTGTTAAAGAACTGCAGAGGAGTGTAGAATTTGATAGAGAATTTTGGAAAGAGAATTTTTTTAAAAGTGATGAAAATGAAGATCTCTTTGTAAATATGGAACATGAATCTCTAACCTTAGGGAAAAAATCAAAATTGGAAAAAAACATGAAAGATGATAAATCAATCAAGGAAAAGCATATCTCAAAAGAGAAGACCTTTAAAGAAGAACGAGAAAAGATTAAAAAAGAAAGTGACAAATCTTTTAGGGAAGAAAAAATAAAAGATCTAAAAGAAGAGAGAGAGAACGTACCCACAGATAAAGAAGCAGAATTCAGTTCTTTGGGTCTAAGTACTAGTGAGGAATCTATAGGCCTGCAGTCAGTGGAAAAGGAAATAGACATTGAAAAACAAGAAAAGCATATCAAAGAAAGTAAAGAAAAATCTGAGAAGCGATTTCAAATTAAAGAAAAGGACGTGGAAAAGGCTGAAAGAAAAAGTTTCGAAAAAGAGAAGAAGGTAAAACATGAGCATAAGTTAGAAAAAGACAAATTAGATCTTAGTGATTGTGTTGATAGAATAAAAGAAAAGGACAAGTTATATTCACATCACACAGATAAATGCCATAGAGAAGGTGAGAAGATAAAAAATATTACTATTAAAAAAACTGATGACAGAGAGAAAAGTAGAGAAAAGATGGAGAGGAAACATGACAAAGAAAAAACTGAAAAAGAGAGGCATCTAATGGAAAGTAAAGAAAAGCACTTGGAGAAAAAAAATAAATCAGATAATAGTGAATATAATAAATCAGAAAAAGTCAAAAATAAAGAAAAAGACAGGGAGGTAGATAAAAAGGAAAAATCAAAAGATAAAGAAAGTATAAATATAACTAACTCCAAACACTTACAAGAAGAAAAAAAGTCAAGTATAGGAGACAGTAGTAAAGTACAATATGAAAAATCCTTATCCCTTAAAGAAAAAACAAAAGATGAACCTTTGAGAACTCCAGATGGAAAAGAAAAAGATAAAAAAGATAAAGATATAGATAGATACAAAGAACGAGACAAACATAAAGATAAAATTCAACTGAGTAGTTTACTCAAATTGAAATCTGAAGCAGATAAACCTAAACCTAAGTCATCACCAGCATCAAAAGATACTCGACCTAAAGAAAAGAGGTTAGTGAATGATGATTTAATGCAGACAAGTTTTGAACGAATGCTAAGCCTTAAAGATCTAGAAATAGAACAGTGGCACAAAAAACATAAGGAAAAAATTAAGCAAAAAGAAAAAGAAAGGTTGAGAAATCGTAACTGTTCAGAAGTTAAAGTAAAAGATAAAGAAAAAACAAAACATACACTAGCTGAATCCAAAAACAAAGAGCTTACTAGATCAAAGAGTTCAGAGTTGACTGATGCCTATACCAAGGAGAAACAATCTAAAGATATTGTAAGTAACAGATCACAATCTGTTGACACCAAAAATACAGTGAATTTAGGGAAATCATCTTTTGTTTCAGATAGTAGTTTAAACAGGTCTCCTAGATCAGAAAGTGAAAAGCCAGGTCTCAGTTCCAGATCTGTATCCATGATTTCTGTTGCTAGTTCCGAAGATTCCTGTCATACCACAGTGACAACCCCAAGGCCTCCAGTTGAGTATGACTCTGATTTTATGCTAGAGGGCTCAGAATCCCAAATGTCCTTTTCTCAGTCACCTTTTTTGCCAATTGCCAAATCTCCTGCCCTTCACGAAAGGGAATTTGACACCCTGACTGATCTGCCAGAGCGGATTAAACCACCTTATGCAAGCAGACTTCCAGCATCCCACCTCAGGTCATCTTCTGTAGAAGATGTTAAGTTAATTATAAGCGAGGGAAAACCTACTGTAGAAGTTCGAAGATGTAGCATGCCATCTGTCATTTGTGAACATACAAAGCAATTCCAAACAATATCAGAAGAAAGCAATCAAGGTAGCTCATTACCTGTGCCAAGAGATACTTGTCTTTCTCCCAAACCTGAAGTATTCTCAAATGTGCCTGCAAGAGACCTTTCAAATGTGTCTAACATACATTCTTCTCCAACTAGATCTATAAGCAGCAAATACGTTTCAGCAGATATAAATGCCATCAAGAGTACTGCTCTAATGGGCACTATAATGGACAGTCCTGTGCATTTAGAACCATCTAATCAGGTTGGTGTAATCCAGAATAAATCCTGGGAGATACCTGTTGATAGACTGGAGTCATTAAGCACCAGAGACTTTATCTGCCCAAATTCTAATACACCTGATCAAGATTCTTCTGTTCAGGGTTTTTGTAATTCTGAAAACCAAATTTTGAAAGAAAATGCCGATTTTTTATCTTTGCACCAGACCGAACCTCCAGGAAACTCTTGTGCTCAGGATCCGGCATCCTTTCTGCCTTCACAGCAACCTTGCTCTTTCCCCAACCAATCACCTTCAGATGCTGAATCTGTTTCTAAACATACGTCTTTATCGTATGTTGCCAATCAAGAGCCAGGTGTTTTACAACAAAAAAATGCAGTTCAAATTATCAGTTCTGTTTTAGATACTGATAATGAATCTACAAAAGATACGGAAAATACTTTTGTTTTAGGAGACGTTCAAAAGACAGATGCCTTTGTCCCTGTGTACTCTGAAAACACTATTCACGAAGCATCGCCAAACTTTGAGAAGGCTAATACGTTACCTGTGTTAGCATTAGAAAAGGACTTTAATGGAAGTGATGCCTCTACCCAGCTGAATACACATTATGCATTTAGTAAACTAACTTACAAGTCTTCCAGTGGCCATGAAGCTGAGATTAGCACAACTGATATTCAGGTTATTTCTCATGAAAAAGAAAAACTGGAGAGTTTGGTTTTAACTCACTTGAATAGGTGTGATTCTGATTTATGTGAAATGAATGCAGGGATGCCAAAAGGAAACTTGAATGAACAAGATAATCCAAAACATTGTCCTGAAAGTGAAAAGTGTTTGCTTTCCATGGATGATGAAGAATCTCAACAAAGCATTTTATCAAATCTGGAAAACCATTCACAGCAGTCAGCTCAACAAGAAATACATAAATATGGTCAATTCGTTAAAGTAGAATTAGAAGAAAATGCTGAAGATGATAAAAATGAACATCAGATCCCTCAAAGAATGACTAGAAATAAAGCAAATACAGTGGCAAATCAAAGCAAGCAGATTCTTGCCAGCTGTACACTATTATCAGAAAAAGACAGTGAATCCTCATCTCCTAGAGGAAGAATAAGATTAACTGAAGAAGATGATCCTCAAATCCACCATCCACGGAAAAGGAAAGTGTCACGTGTCCCTCAGCCTGTGCAAGTGAGTCCCTCTTTACTACAAGCGAAAGAAAAAACTCAGCAGTCTCTGGCAGCCATTGTAGATTCTCTGAAACTAGATGAGATTCAACCGTACAGTTCAGAGAGAGCAAATCCTTATTTTGAATACTTGCACATAAGGAAAAAAATTGAAGAAAAACGCAAATTATTGTGTAGTGTTATTCCTCAAGCACCTCAGTATTATGATGAATATGTAACCTTTAATGGATCCTATCTCCTGGATGGAAACCCCTTAAGCAAGATTTGTATTCCCACAGTAAGTAACATCATCACTTGGTACACATCTATAGTGCTGTTCAATAAGTATAATGCAAGCCATATACTTAATTTTAAATTTTCTTGTAACCACATATTTAAAAGTAAAAGGAAACAGGTAAAGTTAGAATTAACAAATGTTAAAGCCAATCTACAAAAATCTATTTCAACAT
This sequence comes from Carlito syrichta, assembly GCF_000164805.1. NCBI lineage: Eukaryota > Metazoa > Chordata > Mammalia > Primates > Tarsiidae > Carlito > Carlito syrichta. Next base: position 262,813 of record NW_007246174.1, read on the forward strand.
ATAACCAGTATAGAAAAATTATCAGTGAGATCTTTTACATTTCTTTAAACTAAGTTTGAAATCTGGTGTGCTTACAACACACCTGAATTCAGACTAGCCACATTTCAGAAAGTGCTCAACAGCCATGTGTAGCTAGTGGCTGCCTTACTGGACATCAGAGGTCTACAGTATTTTCCTTTCCTTGTCTGCTTTTAATTTTGTTTCAAAGGAGGCATGCCTTTATTTCTTTGAAGGCTAATGCTTTCACATACGCTTTTGATCCCATTCTTTCTGGTGTTCTCTGGAACCTTCCTCTATTGAAACACTGTTCTCATTAGTATATTTTTTCAGTTTCCTCTATGGACTTTTATCCACTCAATTAGATCATAGTTAGGTTTCCTCCATCTTGGAAAGAAAAGGGTTGTCGCTTGACTATGTCAGTTCGTCAAGCTTGCTGTCTCTCTTTCCTTCACCCATGCTCTTAGAGAGTAGTCTGTGTGTGTTTTCTCTGTCATGTTTCCTGTTCATTCCTTTATGCACTGGCGGAGATCACCATTGAGGTCATAACTGCCTGGTTTATTGGCATCTTTTCATTTTTCTTTCTATTTAATCTGTCAGATTTGACACTGACCACTTAATAAAACCCTCCTCTTTCTGGTCTTTAATGATGGTGCTCTGTTCTCATTCCTCTGCCTCACTGACTAACCTTTCTTTCTCTTTTAATGACATATTTTTTTGTCCACCCTTTAGACAGGAGTTCTCTGGTGACCCATTTTTCAGTTGACTTTTTGCCTTATGTGCTTTCCAAATGTGGAAATAGGAAAATTATTTCTATGGTTTCAGCAGTCTTCCAGGTGCCAGTTAGTCCACCAAAATTCTTACCTAACCATGTCATCTCTGTTGACCCTCAGAATCAAATATAGGTACTTTCTGGGCATTATCACCTACCTTTCGTAGATTGTGTGCTTGAGTTTTATTGGTGAATTTTATCAGGAATAAGTAAGTGTGCAAGGGAAGCAGAATTGGGCAGAGCGAGAAGTTGAACTAAAATGCAGTTGCAGCAGTGACCTCAGCTGAATCCACAAGAACTCTAGAGTGGGACAGCCCTTCTGATAAGGTGGTCTCCCCTGGAGGAGAGCATGCCCTTGGGCACACCAGCACTCTTCCCTGAAAGGTAATTTCTTAGACAGGGACTCTAGTGAGAGCTGTCAGCCACCAATGCCCCAGGAGCTGGTGGATGAGTACCTCATTCCTCTACTAGAACCTTAAACTTAACATGTACCAAAAGGAATCATTTATCCTGCACTTTCTCAAAAACAAATCTGTATTCATTAATGATGACACCAAAGTAGAAAATGAGCAGTCACCAAATTCTAACCACTCTGCCTCAGAACTCCAAAATCTTTACCCTCTACTGCTGTCTTGGGTTAGGGCCCTTGTTATCTGTCAGATCATTGTGGCAACTTTTTATTTTTACTTCTGGTCTCTTTCTGCTGAGTCATTATCTTTTGTTGTTAAATTTCTATCACTTTTTAAAACAATAAAAAGCCATTTCCCTATTTAAATTCCTAAGTTGTGAACTGACTTCCCATTGCCTACAACTTGAAATTCAAATAGCCAGAATGGCATAACCATACATTTCATGGTCTGACCCCAGTCTGCCTCTCCAGCTTCATCTTCTCACTGCTCTTCCCAAACTCACCTAGTATCTCAGCCAAACTGAGCTCACTCTTCTACAAAAATTTTTACTTCACTACATTTGATAACCTTTGCAATGCTGTTTGTTCCCTGTACCTGGATGATTATTCTTTCCCCTTCTCTGTCCTTTTTCTTCTCTGCCTTTGTTTCAGCTGTGATGTTACCTCTGGGGGAAATCTTGTCAAAGCAGAATTGCTTGTGTTTTCTTTGTACCTTCCCTGTAATGTAGTTAATTTTGTACGTGTCTGCTTCTACCTCTGAGCTGTAATCTGATTAAAGGCTAGGACACTATTTCTCAAAAGAATGAGTACCAGATTTATCTCAGCCCTCAATACACTACTGATGTCCATAATCATGCTGCTTCTGGACATCTCCTGAATGTCCTGCAAGATCTTTAAAAGCATTGTCTCTGCTACCAAATCCATATATCTTCTCTGAAAAGTGCTCTTCTTGCCTTCTTTGCTTTAGTTACTACTAATATCTGCTATGTGATGTCCCAGGCTGGGACCCAAGATTCAACCTTGATTTCTTCCTCTCTGACCTCATATCAAATAATTTACTAAGTCATGTTCATTCACCTCACTTCCTTTCCCTTTGTTATCACTGCCATGCAAGGACTTCATTAGCTTCTTTGACTGTCTCTTAAATATTCATATTCATATATTCATATTGCACTGGCAGATATTTCATAACTGCTAAGCACCGTGCAAGTAGCTAGATAGCAGAGAGAGGCAAAACAGGCATTCTGAATTGCTGCCATAGGTTTCTAGTCCTTCTCTAGTCTCAGTTTAGCCTTCTTACTATCTGAGTTCAGTACACATCGCAGATCTGATTATGTGACCACTGGGTTAAACATCTTCAGAGACTTTTCATTTCCTATAGGCTAGAAACACCCTGTTCTTTATTGTATTCAAGAGCCTTCTCATACTTTTCTAGACTTGGTGCTAGTTACCACCCCTTCTATCTCTCCTTGGAATCCTGTGCCTATTCTGTGCTGTTTCACAGATGTTCCTTCTTTGAAAGTCCAGTTCAGAAAATATTTTAAAAAGTTAGAAGAAAGTTTTTTTGTTTTAGTGCCACATTCACAGAATGTATCTGATGCTAGTGCTTTTTGAATCTCTTCAAAAGACAGATTTAGATGGCAGTAATAGTAGATTAAAAATAAGAACTGTGGCTGGGCTCGGTGGCTCAGCCTGTAATCCCGCGCCTTTGGGAGGCTGAGGTGAGTGGATGGCCTGAGTCCGCGGGTTCGAGACCCGCCTGGGCAGTGAGACCTCATCTCTACAATAAATTAAAAAATCAGCCGGGTGTGGTAGCGCATGCCTGTAATTCCGGCTACTCGGAAGGCTGAGGTGGAAGGATTGCCGGAGCCCAGCAGGCGAGGCTGTGGTGGCCGGGAGCAGCCACTGCACTCCAGTCTGGGCGACAGAGGGAGACTCCAACTCAAAAAAGAAAAAGTATGGCTGCGTGTGGTGGCTCACTTCTGAAATCCCAGTGTGGGAGGCTGAGACTGGAGGATTACTTGAGGTCAGCAGTTCAAGATCAGCCTGGGCAACATAGGGAGACCTCGTTTTACAAAAAAAGAAAAAAAAATTAGCCCGGCATGGTGAAGCATGCCTGTAGTCCCAGCTACTTTTGGAGGCTGAGGCGAAAGAATTGCTTGAGTCCAGGAGATCAAGGCTGTGGTGGGTCGTGATTGTGCCACTACTCTCTAGCCTGGGCAGCAGAGTGAAACTCAGTCTCAACAAAAGTAAAAATAAGAGTTGTAAATAAAGTTGTCTTTCAGCAAAATTGTTTGTTAATAAGTCAAAGAATGTAAAGCTGGTAACTTTCTTGTTTCTTTTATCCCTCTGCTTTATTTCCCTTTGAAATCAAATGTATTTTCAGAGGCTTGAAATACAGGTATACTATAAAGAATACATTGAAATTAGAATTTACACAGACTATTTAGTAAAAACAATTTCAGATAAATTGTTAGGTTGCTACCCTAACACAGTCTGTCTGTTGACTTTATATATGTTTTTTAATATTGCCTTTATATTTGTTACATATATAGACTGTATGAGTGCATGTGTGTTGTATACATACTCACATATATGCATGTATACATACGTATATACATATATATACATATATATGTCATACATGTGCTATCTGTCACCTTTTCTTATTCCTGCAAAGGCAGTGTAATACAAGTTTGAGTCCCTTAAAGCAATGCTGGGTATATGTCTTTGATTATATTAGAATTTAGTTGTATCAAATACCATTTCATAAGGGGCTATAAGCAAAGCTGAGCAATATTTCTGGATGTAGTAGGGAGGTCTTTGAATTTTTCGTTTTTAATGAGAATGAAGAAAGCAGAGAAACACCGCAATATAGTGGAAAGAACACTAGATTTCCAATTAGCATGCATAAGTTTAAGTCTAGATTTTGCTGATAAACCAGCTGTGTGATCTTGAATAATTCACTCATATCTCTGATACTTAGTTTCCACATCTGTAAAGGGAGAATAGTGTCTACCCTGTCTCAAAGAAGATTGAAATGGTATATGCTAAAGCACATTAAAAACTTTAGAACACTATACAGATTTAAGGGATTACCATTATTTTACACAGCTCCAAGTGACTTTAAAATTTGTATTTATTAAAGCTAATATGTGAACTCCAGTCTTTTCATGAAAAGTTTTGCATTTGAGTTTACTGGGCCAAATTTTTTTTTGTTCAAAATTTAGTTGGAAAAAATTAATACCAGAATAACTTAAATGAGTTAGGCACTGCATTAATTTTCTTACTTTCCTATATGGCTTTATCCATTTGTTTCCTTCCAGCCAACTAATTGCCATTTTATCAAAGTAACCTTTCCTTACATTTATGTGATCTGGTTATAAAACCCATCAGAAATGTAGTTTAAAAAGAAAATGACACCAGAGTGTATTTCAATGTTTATTCTTCATTACATATTTTTTCTCACAGTTTAACCAGGCTTGCCATTTTTCCAGAGGAAATCAAAGGAAGAAAAATAAAACTGCTGGTCATATCACCAAAATCAAATGAACAGGGAGGGGGAAAAAAGAGACTTGTCACAACCTAGGATCTACTGTGGCTGGCCACTGGTAACAACATACTCTACAGATGTCTTGAGGGATTCCAAGAGTGGGTGATAAGAGGAGAGCACATCTCTGGGAAGTTCCAGGATCTTGAAACTCAACAGATACTGACAAAATAACCAAACTTGATTTACTTAGAGGTAGATGAAAACAGCAAAAGGGAAGTTTTCTCAAAAAGTTTCCATATAATGCAGCTGGAGACCATCATTCTAAGTGAATTGTCACAGAAAAAAACTGAATACCACATGTTTTCACTCATAAGTGGGCCCTAATCACTGGACACACAAGCACAAAGGTGGGAACCACAGTTGCTGGACACTGCTAGAGGAAGGAGGGAGAGAGGGGCATATACATTGGATGCACTAGAAGCCCATACCTCCCTGCATGCAATTATGTAGTAAATCCTCACATGTAGCCCACAGCTATAAAACAAAAAATTAAGCAGGAAAAATTTTAAGGGTACATCACAAGAGAAAAACATCTTACAAAGTTAAGCTAGTTAGAAAGTATGTAAAACATTTTTTTAAGTAATTAAAAAAATTTTCTACTACACCATATTCTAAGGGGTTAATTTGTATTGGAACAAAATTTTTTTTAATTGAAAAAAATCTTCATATACCCATTTGGTGATTTTACCTCTTTTCTACATGTGATTTATGTTAATTTCCAAGTTTATATTTCTGCCCAAATCTCTCTCCCTGACTTCCTTTTTTTTTTTTTTTGCTACCTGCGTAGCTCTTCCTGAATGTCCATAAGCTTCACAAACTTAGGTCAGCTCTGAACTCAACCAAAAACCTTCTTCTCTTCTCTCTGTCCTCTTTTGGTCTATTACCAAACTCTCCAATGTATTCTATATAATATCTCTTCCACAGCATGTTAATTAAATACCTTTTGTGTTGGGGGGGCTTTTATTAAGTTAGTTTGAGAAATATTAATCTAAAAATAGGTTGCTTCACTGTAGGACTTATCAGAACCTTTAATATGTTAATTGTGAGACTTCTAAGTAGGTACATGTATACGTTGTTTTCCAAACTTGTTTTTGGAACCATTTCCTGTAAATCTTCTTTGTGGGCCTAATCTTCTATAGAACATACTTTTTATTAAAAACACATTTCTAGATTAAACTACAAGCTTCTTTTTGTCAAATCTGATGTTGTAGGAACTTAAGACTGCTTGTGGTTGTCTGCAGATGATGTACTCTTCATTTTATGACTTTGATCATGCCATCCTATCTTCTGGGAATTGCCTCCCTCCTTTCTTTCCTTTTTTTTCCCCCTTTCTCCTCACAGTGACTAATTTCTCTGACTCTACTCTGGCTCTCCCTTTAAGGTGCAGCTCAGGTACTACTCTCTTGAGGAAGCTTTCTCTGACACCTCAGTCTCAGATCAGACTACTTCTTTTCCTCTGTGCTTGAATTAGCTAGAGGCCTGTATGATTTTGCAGAACTAAAACAATAGCACCACTCTCTGCAAGTCTTGTTAAATAAAAACATACTGAGATATTTTTGCCCGCATATGCTGATAGCAGTTGTAAATAAGGATGGGAGAGTGGGAATGTAGATACTCCAAGGGACAGAGATGGCTATTACCATTGCTTGGATGTCTATTTTAACAGTAAACTGCATGCAGAGATCGAGTCAGCATTCTTCCAGCATCTACCAGAAAGTACAGTCCAGTATAATGTCGAATTAGAGATGTTCATAAGCTTTTTGGAGTATGGCTAAACAAAGTCATGTGGGATATCGCATGTAATAAAGAAATGTGAGAACCACAAATTAGACCCTTTAATCTACTTTTATAAAATAATTCACTAAATACAACACTCAGGACCTTAGTGTTTAATTTATATCATGTCTGCAATATGTATATATACTGATACATTTGGACTGCTTTAATCTTTAGGAGTGTTTCCTCCGTGTTTATACCAACTTTTCTGTTTTTTGTTACTTCTCCCTTCCTGTCTGTGAGCTGTCATTGATGTTCTAAAATGTGTCTCCATAGTGAGTAGCTTCCTTAGTCCTTCTAATTTGCTCTTTGAAATTTGCTGTGGCCTCCGAATAAAAATATTTAAGCTTGCAGGAATACTCTCCTATGTTTCAAACAAAATTGAAAAGTAACATCCAGTTGTATAATTGATACTATATTATTTAATTCACAGAATATTAGAATTGATTTAAGCACTGAAAAGATGTACTTTTAAAAGAATAGCCCACTATTGTAAAAGAAACCTGATGTTTTTAACTATTTTTTTTCAATTAGATTACACCACCGCCTTCACTGTCAGATCCACTTAAAGAACTTTTTCGGCAACAGGAAGTTGTAAGAATGAAACTACGTTTGCAACACAGTATTGAAAGGGTAAGAGGTATTTAAATTTACACTTACACTAAAAAATAACTGTATTTTAACAATATTTAGAATCATTTTGGGAAATGGTTTGATTTTTTTCTTGTGCTAATTCAGTTTTTGGAGTTTTTTTTGCGGGGGGTAGTTGTTGTTGTTTTGGAGTTGGAGTTTCACTCTGTCACCCAGGCTGGAATACAGAGACACACTCATGACTCACTACAGCCTCGACCTCCTGGGCTCAGGCAGTCCTTCCACCTCAGCCTCCTGAGTAGCTAGGATTAAAGGTGCACACCACCACACCTGGCTAATCTTTAAATTTTTTGTAGAGACAAGGTCTCACTGTGTTGCCTAGGCTGATCTTGAACTCCTATGCTCAAACTGTCCTCTTGCCTTGGCCTTCCAAAGTGCTGGATTACAGGTGTGAGTCACCATGCCTAGCCTGTGCTTATCCAATTACATGGAGAATTTTTAAGCCTATTTTAGGATAGTTGCTGTCATAATAGAATTCATGTTGAAGATATTTTTAATATATAAAAGTCTCTAATAATTTTTTATCTCTAAGACCATAGCAGTGGATTTGTCGTGGGACATTTGGATTTCCCCATTGTGAAATCAGTTGCTTGGTACCCACTATTTTAGGGCTAAAGGACAAAATACTTACAGAGGTTGTTCTTATTTGACCTGCGAGGTCTCCTTAGTATCTGGTTTCCCAGTGGTTGGTCTTGTCATGAAATGACAGGGAAAAAAACCTATCTAGCTATTTATAGAAATCATAGAAGGCATTTCACTTGGAATCACAAAAATATATGACTTTCTTAATCCTTTGGGAGGGTCAGGGACCTCTGAAAATGTGGTATAAGCTATGATCCTTCTTTGCAGAGATACAAACATATTCATATGCAAACAAGATCTTGTATGTAATTTATTTGATTCATACATGATCCATTGCCCTGGCAGAGTTCTCTGCCTTTCTGTATTGTGTACCCCTGTAACAGTGTGGGAAATTTGGAACCTCTTCTTGGAAGGTTTTCAGTGAATAAAATAAAATTCATAGGATTCATAACTGTATGGTTGAGTGACTCTGCATCTCAAATAATTAGAAGTTTTGGACCCCACTTAATGCATTAAGGCAGGATTTTATTGTGATTGTCAGAGGTTTGCAAGTAGATGGCATCGATGTAAAGTACGTTTATTTCTATGAAAATATTTATTATAAAAGAGAAGCTGCCACCACAAGGAGATACCACTTCATACCGCTATAATAAAAAAGACAGACATAACAAGTATTGGCTAGAATGTGAAGAAATTGGAACCATAACATTGCTGGTGGGAAACAGTTTGGCACTTCCTCAACAAGTTAAAGATAATTGCTCTATGACCGAGGATCCCATTCCTAATTATTTTCCGAAGAGAAATGAAAACATGCACCCAGACAAAAACTTGAGTGTGCATGTTTATAGCAACATTTTTTTATATTATCCCAAAAGTGAAAACAACACATAGGAAAGGCAAGAATTACCTCTACCGTGTTAAACACATTCACGACTGGCAAATTTTTCGCCTTCCTAATCCTGAGAGTGAGTAAAAATTAAAAAAATCTGAACCTGGTTGCCTCAGACTTCTGAACCTGGTTGCCTCAGACTTCTGTTGTTAAGCACAAATGAAACGGTCTTTTCTAAATTGTCACCTTTTTCCCAACGTGTCTGAAAATTGTAGACATATCCAGTATTTGCCTCAACACACCACTCTAACATTCTATACTTTGTATTTTTATTTGTATTATAAACCCAAAAGACAGTCTTCCACGATGAGGTAAATTCACATTAGCAGCAACCAGGAACAGAATTTGGAATGCCGTAAATTCATGTCATTGGTCGCGAATAAGTTAAGGTCTCCATCTGGGCTTGAGAATTAAATTGTCAAAGATAAATTAGCAAGAGGAAAATGTACAGATTTATTTAATATAAGTTTACATGACACGGGGGCCGTCATAAGGAAATGGGAAACCAAAGAAGTGACAAAATCTAAATTTTTTTTATGATAGGTTGAAGAAAGAAAGGCAATTGTGGAAAATTAACTAAAATATATGGGGAGGCTCACAGAAGACGAAAGTTACTCTAATAAGTGCTGTTTGTACAGGCAGGCCTTGACTTCCTGTCTCTGGTGATAAAAATATTTCTTTCCTTCTAGTACGGGAAGGGCATCTTTCACATGGGAGTTTGATCTCCTCCTTTCAGGAAGAAAAGGGGAGGTCAGCACTCTTGCACCTGCTGCATTTCAAGTGCCTTTAGCTCAAAATAATCCTTATGCTAAAGTGGCATATTTTGGGGGTGGCATCTTCTATTTCCCTTCAAACCCAAATGTCCATCAACTGGTGAATGATAAATAAAATGAAATATATCCATGCAGTGGAATGTTATTCAGCCATAAAATAGAATTAAAGTATTATGCATGCAACAACATGGATAAACTTTGAAATCATGCTAAGTGAATGAAGCTAGTCATGAAAGGCCCCCTATTGTATGGTTTCATTCACCATTAATGTTCGGGTTAGTAATTCATAGAGCCAGAAGACAGATTAGTTGTTGCCAGGAGATAGAGGAAGGGGAGGATGGAGAGTGACTGTTAATGGGTACAGGATTTCTTTTGGAGTGATGAAAATGTTCTAGAATTAGTGATGGTGAAACATCTTGATAGATACGCTAAAAGCCACTATTGTTTACCACTGTACTTTAAAATCTAATTTTTTAAAAGCTGCCAGTTTGGGAAAGAACATTTATTTATACTTTAGAAACACTAGACGTTCTCACATTTCTCAACCCTAATATTAAGTTTTAAAAAGCTACTCTGAGGTTCATGTTTGTTAGCATATAAGTTATTTTACCATATTTCAAAAACAATTTGTTGAAGAATTCATTTTTTTAAAATTCTTTGTTCAACTAGGAAAAACTTATTGTATCCAATGAGCAGGAAGTTCTACGCGTTCATTACAGAGCTGCAAGAACACTGGCAAATCAAACACTGCCATTTAGTGCTTGTACTGTTTTGCTGGATGCAGAAGTATACAATGTACCATTGGACTCTCAGGTAAAATGTTTGATTAATGTAGAATGAACCCTCTCAAAAGTACAAGTTGGTTATTTTTAGAATAGATTTTCATGGAAGAAATTTGAATTCAACGATCATTAAAGTTCAAAGGACAAAAGCAATGCTTTCAGGCCAAAGAACTTCCAGATCAGCTAGTCCTTCAATTTCTGAAATGCACAGATAATCACAAAACACATATGTGTTTAGGATAGTGCTTTTACAGGTAACGTGTAATTTGTTTCTAAAGTGAATGTCTCTATATTTAGTTCTCACCTTCAAACAACTGGCACACTACTGTGTGCTGAAAAATAGTGCGGGTAGGTAGCAAGCACCTCTAGGTTGTGATGTTGCTAAAATCGAGTCAGACTCCTGTTTCGGCCTTCAGTGTTGGTTAGATACATTAACTGTGGCTCCTGTTTCTGGCCTTCAGTGTTGGTTAGATACATTAACTGTGGCTCCTGTTTCGGCCTTCAGTGTTGGTTAGATACATTAACTGGGAGCAAATTCTTTCTTTCTTCTTTTTTTAGAAAGCACAATTTATTGAGAGGACAGAAAGTTCCCACAATGGGAGGGGACCTGAAGAGGTTGCCCTGGAGCAATATTTTTTATGGAGTTTACTGCCACATATAAATGACATGAATTCTGAACCTACTGCATCAGTTGTCAGAATTTTTTTATGCCTCATAAACCAGAATGAATTCATTAGTCAGAAGCAAAGGATTATAATGATTAAAATTCAAAAAATAAACACAGTGAAGAATTGTCACCCCAAAACAGAAAATACTGTTTTAAAGCAGACAGACCAGTAACACAAATAATAATAGGGAATGTTACAGAGAAAGATTCTTAGAATCCTCTGGGCTTTACTTTTCTCATCTATAAAAAGTGGAGATTGAACTAGGCCAGTAGATTTTAAACTTTAAGGCACCAACTTTTATTTGAGATGAATATGTTCACAGATACCTGAAGAGGCTATTTAGAATGAATAATTGGGCCAGGTGTGGTGGTTCATGCCCCCAGCACATTGGGAGGATGAGGCAGGAGGATTGCTTGAGCTCAGGAGTTCAAGACCATCCTAGGCAACATAGCAAGACCTCACTCATCTCTGCAAAAAAAAATTAGCCGGGTGTGGTGGTGCATGTCCCTGATTTCAACTACTCAGGAGGCTGAGGCAGAAGGATCACCTGGTGCCAGGAGGTAGAGGCTGCAATGAGCTGTGATCCCAATTCTGCACTTCATCTTGAGCAACAGAGTGGACCCCAGTTCAATAAAAATAATAATAATAATTGGATCTTAAGAAATAATCATGTGACTGAGGAAATAGACACTGGAGAGGCCACTAAAGGACTCTAGAACTTTTAAATGTAAAGATTTCAAAGGGTCGGGCACAGTGGCTCATGCCTGTAATCCCAGCACTTTGGGAGGCTGAAGCAGGAGGATTGCTTGAGCCCACAAGTTCAAGACCAGCCTAGGCAAAATAGTGAGACCTTGTCTCTACAAAAGATCAAAAGATTAGCTGAGTGTAGTGGCGCGCAGCAGCGCGCAGCTGTAGATCCAGCTACTCAGGAGACTGAGGCGGAAGGATTGTCTGAGCCTACGAGGTAGAGGCTGCAGTGAGCCATGAGTGTGCCACTGCACTCTATCCTGGGTGACAGAGTGAGACCCCTAACTAAAAAAGTAAAAGATTTTAAAGGGAAGAATGAATGATTTTTAATAACTGAAAGTAACAGTTTAACTGTGTTCCTAGAGGGTGAACTAGACAATGTGATGTCTCTCTGAGGTCTTTTAAAGTTTTGAGCAGTTATAGAGTAATGAAATAAATTTTAGAGCAGTATAAATGGAGATTTGTAGTCAAGCTACAAGGAGAAGTCTCTTGAAGAGTTCTAGTTCAGAATGAGTGAGTAAATGCACATACCTGTTTATTTCTTCTTTCTCACAAAACTCACTGAAATGGCAAAAGACATAAAAATAATATTCACAGCAGAGCTGGAAATTGAGGTGGGGAACTACTAAATCAGAACATTAAAAAATTTCTGATAAGATACAAAATAGATAAAAAACATGTTGGACCTGGATGCGGAGGCTCACAGCTGTAATTCCAGCATGTTGAGAGGTCAAAGAGGGAGGATTGCTTGAAGCTAGGAGTTTGAGACCAGCCTGGGCAGCCTAGCAAGACCCTGCCTCTTTAAAAAAAACAAAAAATAAAAACTTATTGGTCATGAAATACACTAGAGTTGAGGAATGCCGATCCTCATGTGGGTTAAAAAGAGAATTTAAAAAATAGGGCCACTGTTGGCTTATTTATTTTAAAGCACTGAAAAACTTTATCTTGAGGAAAAAAATGTTTTCATATGTAGTTGAAGCTACTTTACATTTCATTTTCTTATCTTTCTACCGAAGACATGGCTTTTTTGTTCTCTCCTAAAAGTGAACAGTATCATTTTTTAAATTTTTATTTTTTATCTTTGGAGAAACAGTGTCCCACTAAGTTACCCAGGCAACTTATAGCTCACTTCAGCCTCAGTCTCCTGGCCTCAAGTGGCCCGCCTGCCTCGACCCCTTAAAGTACTGGGATTGCAAGTGTTAGCCACCATG